>NW_010354230.1:0-1112 GCF_000700745.2 Antrostomus carolinensis | reverse complement strand
TGGCTGGCTCCTTGCAGCTCTCCAAACGCTCCTTCCAGGCCAGATGTAGGAGCAGATGGACCAGTCCATGCTCCTGGCCAGGTCGGGCTCCTGTCACCACTTCCTGCACCGGACGGTGGTCAGGCAGGTGTTGCTGTCTGGTGCTGGCCATGGCCATGGGGTCCCCCAGCCCCTGGGGGCCCCGTCGCTGGTGGGAGCAGCCCCGGGCCTGGTTCCTGCCTGCCCACAGCGTGGGCATCCATGGCTGCGCCAGGGCCTGGAGCTCAGTTCCTGGTGGTACCACCCGGACACTTGTTCAAGGGCTCTGTCCCTCTCTGTGCCACCATCCCCAAAGCTGCTGGTCGGGGCTCTGTCAGCGCAACCCCCTCCCCTCCCCTGGCCAGGCCGCCTTCAGTCCATCCAGTGCCAGGCCAGCGCCCGAGGGGGCTGTTCGGTTGGGGCTGGGGCTGGACGGCGCTGGGCCAGCTCCGCTGCAGCCGGGCAGCCCTTGACAGGCTGGAGCGATGTGGGGGCCGTTTCGGTTGGGGCTGGAGGGCACTGGGCTGGTTCCTCCACTGCAGGGCAGCCGGGGAGGGTCTTGGGGGGCTGCAGGGGACATGGGGAGAGCAGCTGCGCCAGTTTTCCAGGCAGGAGCAGCCGCTGATCAGCCAAGGGATCTCGGTGCCAGCGAGAAGCAGGCTGCCCAACCATCTGAGACTGAAGGAGCTCTCCCTTGTTGCAGCTGCCTTGGTGTGATGTTAATGAAAAAACAAGGGGCTGGCCGGGGCTGGCAGAGAGGCCTGGCCCATCCTCTTGGCTTTTGCACGATCCTTCTGTTTAAGCCAGCTAAAGAAACCGAAGGTGTGCACCAGGATGGATTGATCTCTGGAGAATTACTGGCGTCCTCAGGTGCTGTTACCAGCAGCTCATGAGGCTAAAGAGGGAGTGATGTTGAAGAACGTGTGTTTCATTGCATCTATATTCATGTCACCAGTGCAAGTCCATTGCTGTTAACACAAAAATATTTGCCCTGGTTCCAAATGTCTGCAAAGGAGCAAGGGGAAGACTGGGGTTGGTGGGGGATGTGAGGAAGGGGCTGCTGGAGAAGTGGGGAGCAGTGAACCGCACCCAGC
>NW_010354229.1:0-1111 GCF_000700745.2 Antrostomus carolinensis | reverse complement strand
AACCTTGCCACGCAAACCCAATACAAACACAGGGCAAGAAGGGGCTTCTGGGGTCATCAGGGCTTGCTCTAGAGTCCAGTCCTCGGAGGTAGCAGGAGGCAGAGGAGTGAAAATCATGTTTTTCCAATCAAGCTTCCCTGTGTGCCCTTTGCAGCCTATCCTCACCTGTCCCCAGAGCCTCTTGAGCAGGAGATGGCCACCTGCCAGCTCCTCACATCCTGACCCACTTTTCCTGAGAACTCAGCAAGGCAGTGTTTCACAGACAAGAGGAAATCCCTAAACAGCATGCAGCACAGAGACTGGAAAGCTTTTTTCCAAGGGTTGAGTTTGTTGGTTGGTTTTTTTTTTCCCAGCTTCCCCATGAGTGTATTTGACAGCTCACTGTCGTCGTCAGCACAGGATCTCAGCGGAAACCAGAGCTGGGAGGGCTCTTCCTGCCTGGGGGAGGCTTCCCAGGAGCGCAAGTGTTTTAACATTCGCCACCTTTCACTCCTTGTCCCTTGCCGTGTCCCACCAAAGGCCATGTGCAGTGGAAAGCTACAGACGGGTTTGCTGGTGGCTGGATACTTTGTCTACCTGCTGGTGGGTGCTGCTGTGTTCCAGGCGCTGGAGAGGACCACTGAGAAGCAGGAGAAAAGGGCAGCTGCCCAGATGAAGGAGGCTTTTCTGCAGAACTTCACCCACCTCACAGTGGCGGAGATGGAGCAGTTTATGAAGGTAAGTGCTGGCTCTGTGGAAGCCCTTTCTCCCTCCTGTTTGTCCATCAGATGTTGTTTCCTACTCAGCGTTGCTGCACAACTTTCTCTGCATTCCTACTGATGTGGTTTTAGCAGATCCCAAGCCCACTCTCCAGTCTGGAGCAGGCAGGTCACATTGGTGGTAAATACAACTTGGGTAGCTTGACAAAACCTTGTATGTTAGCTATTAACAGTTCCCACCCCACGATGTCCCGATTCTTTGAGGTCTTGCTTCCTGTTGATTTGGCTTTCAGTGGGGCTGTGCTCAACTACAGTGGGTGACATGGCAGGAAAAGTGAGGCTGTCTGAAATGAATGGACATGGTTACCAGTTACAGGAGTGTCACAGTGTCCTGGTTTTTAGCTGAAATAGAG
>NW_010354228.1:0-1111 GCF_000700745.2 Antrostomus carolinensis | reverse complement strand
TCATCCAGTGGGTCAGGTGCCTAATTTTTGACTCTGTAGTAAGCTGGTGGTAGCCACATCATCTCTGTCAGTCATGACCTGTGCCTTTGTGAAAATGATTATCATGAAAATTCTCTGAAGGAATTAGTAAGAACCTGTTTTCTGAATGAAATTAAATCTCATTGCTGGCTGTTTAGCTGAGTGCTTGAAAAGGAATCTGTTCTGATTCTGCCCCTGATTTAGGAAAGAAGCAATGTAAAGCAACCGCATATCATGGCTATTATTGTAAAACTGGAAGTTGCAATGCCCCTACCGACCTTCTGCTTCTATTAACTGCTTTCTTCACATTGCTTTTGTGAGAGATGCTGTGTGCCTGTGCTTGTGATGGGAAGAAAAGGGAAAGAAGAGAAGTGGATTCAAAGGCTATCAGCTAAATTTAGTAGTGAAGATGTACACTTACAGAACCAGGCATGTAAGCTGGTGGCAACCAGGAAGGAAACTTAGTTTTCTGAAGTACCCTCTTTGGCCCTTTGTGCAGTGTATGCAGCCAGTTAAGTGCCCTGCTCACAGCTGCCTGGAGAAAGTCAGGTTAGGAACAAGGCTGCATCTATGATCCTGCTCCACTTCAATGCTCCTGCATCTGAGACACAGCAGGTATTCATTATCTGGAGCAGTTTGCTAAAACAAGGCTTTCCAAGACATGGGTGTCCAGAATAAATGGTACCAGTGCTGGCCATCTTCTTTGCACACTAGCTCTCTCTTGTGAGGGGGCATCTACCTCCTCTCATAAAGGAGGATAGCAACTAAGCTAGTAAATGTGACGGTGAGAGTGAGAAACCTGAACATATCAAGCTATTTGGTAGGGAGGGAGTAAGTGGTCAGGTCTCTTCAACAGCAGATGATCCCTCCCTGTTTGTCTCTCCTCCCTTCACTGCCTTGCTGTCTCTGACCTGTTGACAAACCCATGAACCCTGGAGCAACTTCAGTACGTGGGATGGAAGGAAAGCATGGGCTGACTCCAAGTGTTGCCCTTGACCTGAATAAAGGAGGCAGTCACTTGATGTCAAGCTCAGATTAAGTATTTTCAGCCCTTATCAGGCTTTCTCACAGACTAGATTACAAAGCTCCTTTT
>NW_010354227.1:0-1109 GCF_000700745.2 Antrostomus carolinensis | reverse complement strand
ACTCATTTCTTGAATGCAGCTGTATTCACTATTGCTCCACAAAATATGAAGGGCCAAATGAAATACTATTTTTTACAGATCAGATGAGATAAGATGAAAAGACAATAGAGAGTAGGAAAAGAAGCAGGAAGGTCCTGCAAAACAAAGCAAAACAACCCTCCACTTAAAGAAAGTACGAGAAACAGGTCTGCAAATGCAGTAGATCAAGACTTTCAACCAAGAGATTTATGGAGGAAGAGATTTTATCTCCAGGCATAGGTTAGCTTTGTATAAATCCTAACCCTTGTTTTAAACAAATTGACCCCAAATTACCCATGACGTTTAGAAGAATCCTGTACTAGAAGAGAACCTTGGTGGTAATTTTTCGATAAGCAAGACAAAGCATTTGGAAGGGAGAGCTTGCCAGTGAACAGGATGATTTCGCTTTGAAAAACTTCCTAATCGTTGATTTACCAGATTTCCAAAGCAGCCCCAGCTAGAAATCCTGTACTTGCTTCAGCTGAACTTGGCATGGACCTTTAACTAGCTTGTTGGCAAAATTATTTAAATAAAGGTTGTCTATCTTTCTTTTTTCCAAAGGTACAAAATTGTGTCAAGTAAAAACATAGCCTGTACTCCCCAGAAAGTATAAACTAAATTGAACTTACAAACAAATTCTCAAGGAAGACATGCTGTTTTAAGAACATGTTTCCTCGATGACCCCAGACCCAGCACAAGCACAGTGTACAGCTTTGTTGCAGCTGAGAGCCTGACTGCTCTGGACCCAGAAGTATCAGAGCATTAGCAACATGTCAAATCCAAGCTGACAAGCTCTGCTGGGCAGCAAAGTCCTCTTCCACACCTGCATGAGTGTCTCTGCGTGGTGTTACATTATGGGACCTCAAGAAGAATGAAAAAGGATGAACAGACACAAACGTGTGCAGCCTGGGGAACAAGCAGGAGGAACTAAAGCTTCTTGTGCTGTTACTACAGCGCTGTTAAAATAAGAGATGATGGGAGAGCTTCCATGTGTTGGGAGCACTGTGATGGATGGATGGATACAAGCTCCTCTGGAAAGACAGAGAAAGAAGAACAGACGATTGGGGCGGAGGGGGGGGGGCTCTTTACAT
>NW_010354226.1:0-1099 GCF_000700745.2 Antrostomus carolinensis | reverse complement strand
AAAAAAAAAAAAAATCTTCCAGATTATCACTACTTTGTTCTACCTTCTTGCCATCTTCCGCCCCCAAAAAAGTTCAGATAAATCACTGAGATTTCTGGTGCTTGTTTCCCCATGTGCTGTCACAAATATCCCATTACTTTAAAAGCTCCAGAGACAAATGCTATAACTTCAGGAGCAGAACTGCAAAACTGGCATTGTGTCATGCACATGAGATGATTCAAAATGCATTGATTCGTGTACCTGGCAGCATGTGATAGTTGTCAAAACCAGGATGCTGTTTGTGTGCCTACAAGCTGTGTTCTCCATTTGCCTTTTTGACATCTGAAGGGGTGAGCAGAAACTGGAATTCAGAAAAGGGGGCTCAGGGCAATGGCTTTAGCATAAGGCAAGGAAGATCTTTAGTGCCTCAGTTCACCCGTTTTTTTGCACAGCTAGGTAAAACATTGTTACTTCACAGTAGTATTGTAAGAACTGAAGAATGTGAAGTAGTTATGCATTACTGGATGTAAGGTGCCACTGAGAAGTGATTTCTCCATAGTATTCACGGTCAGTGCTCATTCTTTTTTCTGATGACATGCACAGTGGAAATGGTCCCAAAACATCCTTGATAGCAGAGCATATCCCACTGTGTACTACTCGACTTGCTGTTCCAGGCGTATTCTAGGCACCTGAGAAATGATATGCCATTCAATTTGCTCTTTCTGTTTTCTCCCCTCTGAATTGTCGGTTGGCTCAGGGCAGTTCAAGGTTATCCAGAGTCAAACAAACAAGAAGTTGTGCTTTGCATCAGGATCTTCTGAAGCTCAACAAAATGTATGGATAAGCCAATAAAAAAATGGAGAGAAAAGCCTTTAGAAAGGTCAATAAGCTGCTTTTATGCAGCTAGGAGTAGAATTTTAACCACGATTATTTTTTTCCCCATGAATTATTAACATGTGCCATAAAAATGCTATAAGCGGAGGACAAACAAGAACTTCTGAGAGCATTTCAGAGTTTAATATTTTTACCTAGAAAACAGAAAAAAACCAGCCTCTTCAATGATATAGCTATTAAAATGAGGCCAACCATAAAAGTTGTCAAACATAAAAAAGAGTTTTAC
>NW_010354225.1:0-1110 GCF_000700745.2 Antrostomus carolinensis | reverse complement strand
TCCTCCTTCAAATGCAGAAGTGGCAAGAGGTGGGTGAGAAAAAGTGAAGGATTAACATGAAAAGGGACAAGTTACAGACAGAGATACAAACTGGTTAGAATATAAGAAATCTGAAACCACGAGGCAGAGAAGATGAGGAATGAACTGGAGAGAGAGGTGAGAGGTCAGGTGGGGATATGAGGGAACTTACAATTGACATCTTTAAAGCAAGAACCCAGAAATCCAAATCTCTGCCACCATTTTGTTGTTTGGTATTATATATGAATGTGCAATCTCTCTGTTCAGAAAAAGTCTTATTTTGCCAGCTGCTGTCCTCTTCCACCTGCAGAAGAATAGTGAGGATCTTCAACAGAAGACAGATAAACCCATGGTTCATGCTTGTATCCATGACCCACATCAGTACTGTCCTGCCTGCATGGTGTGGCAGGAAAGGAGGTAAAGATGCCTATGAAGGCCAGAGTAACTCATCAGGTCAGTGCCACCTGGTGTCATACAGACATGGAAGGAATGAACGTAGGGAGATGATCTGGAGCAGTATAACTCCTCTACGTGAGTTAGCTTCTGGGTGCACGAACCACTGGAAGAGCCTTCATTACAGTCTTTTTGAGGGAATTTAATTTCCTGGCTAGCTTTAATTGGGTCAGTACACCAGGAGCAGGATGGAGGCATTTGCTGGTTTTTAATAGATATTTGGGCACGGCAGAATGAGTCCACAGCCCAGTGGTTTCTGTTTTAGGCTGTGCTTGGCTTAGGTCCACAAGTTGGTGCATAAAATACTTCCACAGGAAGAACAGTCCAAGCTGTTACAGTGATCCATTAGACTTGTGAGTGTTACCATGAGACTATTTGGAAAAGTAAAATAGCATCTCTAGAACAGAGCCTATTTCACTGATAACATGTATTACAGACTGTGTTGCAGCCATCTATCACTTACAAGTTATGAGTCTGCAGTAGGGAGCAGTCTGAAAAGCCAGACATATACGTCAGGGATTTCCCCAATGATAGGGTTACTCATCAAAACAGCACAAAAAAAAACCCCACAAGCTATCTTACCCCAGACAGGAAAAAATAAAAAGTGACAAAGAGGTGGCGAGCATGCATAGGTGCAAA
>NW_010354224.1:0-1111 GCF_000700745.2 Antrostomus carolinensis | reverse complement strand
GGAAAACTTGGCTCATACAAGAGCAAAACAACATCTAGACAATAACAGCTCCTCGGCTGTGCCTGAGCACATGAAGGATAGCTGCAGGCAGTACCAAGAAATGTCCATTTGGAAGGGAAAGGCCTGGAGTGGCTCCAGAGCCAAGGAGAGAGGGAAAGCGATCAATGAGGTGAGGCTATGGCACTTGCTAAGGTGCCATCCCCCCTCAGCTCTGCATTTCCACAGCCAGAAGAGACAAAAGAAGATGTGGAGTGGTCCATGGTTGGCCCAGACTCCAGGAGAGCCCAGCAAGCATGGTGCAACTCCAGTCTTGAGTCAGGAGATTAACACCTCCATCTGGCCTTCCTTATCCCACCTCTGCAGAGGCTTTCTCCTCTTGGTCATTACAATGGACAGACAGTCCTTGAGGGGAATTCAATCCTCAATTACCAGAAAATTGGACTTAAGTGCAGGACAAGCTTGCACAAAGCATTTATTTTTAAATGAGCTCCATCCTGCCCTTGACACTATTGATCTAAGACTGCAGCAGGCTGCTATCATCTCACTATGCCTGTCTTCTGCTCCTGCGGGCAATTACACCCCTGGAACAGCGTTTGACAGATGCCACCAGGTGATGGAGGTAAGAGCTGTCTCCTACACACCCTGTCCTTTAAAGTCTGTTTTAATTCTGACAGCTGTGACGGTGACAACAACCCCAAAGTTGGATATCCAGGCTTCTGATTTCTGAAGGGGGGAAAAGTAGCAAAGCACCTGCCAGAATTAAGACATGGAGTGTGTGCTGGTCCTCTTCTCCCTGTACTGGAGGATGCTTTGCTGCAGCATTGTCAGACCAGTAGCATTTAATTCTCCTTTAAGAGACCCAGCACTGATGAGGCTCATGGGGTCAAGGGGCTCCCCAGAGCCAGGGAGATGGAAAGCAGTAACAGGAGAGGATATTTTGCAAATTGGTTTTTGTTAAATTATTATGGTGACCTCCTTCGGAGAGTTTTAACAGGGGCAATGATGATGACTCACATGAAGTAACAGCCAAAAAGGTGATCCTGGGCTTCTCCAATTTCAGAACATGACACAGAAGCAACAGTTTGAAGGCACACAGTGATGGAGGTGTTAA
>NW_010354223.1:0-1109 GCF_000700745.2 Antrostomus carolinensis | reverse complement strand
TTTTTTTTTTTAAATCAGTTCAACTCTAAAGCTTGTCTTTCCCCTTTTCTTCTTGACACTGCTGTAGCAAGCACAGAAAACTTCCTTTCCCTGTTTATTTACATATAATGCACACAGGTGAATGAATATGGAATATGTCATCTATGGTGTGATATATTTATCTCTTTTTTTCCTGTTTTTCTCTGTGTTTGCATCAGAGACCTTGCCTGTCTCTTTTCAGTTGTAACAGGAAAATATGCCAGTAAAGGCACAAGTTATGTTTATTTTCAAAGTTTTTAAACTTTATACATAACTGTCAAATACTCTACGTAAATAAGAATGTTGTAAACCACAGAGACCTTAGACCATCTGGAGTTTGTGGCTTTTGCTAGTATCTAAGAAGACAAATCATTTCCATTTCCTGAATACTGTTTCTTTGCAGTTAACCTGCTTCTTTTGTTTACATGCATGAACTGAAACAGATCAGTGATGTAATCCTGAACTGACCTCACTTTGTAGGACTCTCCACTTCACCAGCAGCCTTGTTTAGAACTAGTTTTATGAATCAGCAGGTTAATTTCCCTTGCCCTTCCAAAGCTAGTTAAAGTTCAAGGCTAATTCCAGCTTGTGCAATAGCTGTGACTTGAGGTTTACCTGGACTTGTTAAGACTTTGTAGGATAGCCTCAGGGATCTGCAAATTGTGTTTCAAAATTGTGTAGCTGGAGATTAATCTGGCAGCAAAGATGGCATTGCAGAATGGTTGCTGACTACAGAACAAATTTTAAACTCTAAATTAAATTCATTAGTCATTATAAGTGAAGGTAAATTTTGTTTGTTAATAAAATGGAGCTCAATAATGTAATGACATCAGCTTAAGTCTAAATTCAAGGTTAAAACCAGAGGAAAGCGTTTTTGAGATGTCAAATGAAGGAAGACTGATTCTCAGTTAATTTTGGAAAGGAATGTATGAAGTTAGAAGTGTTCTCCAAGCTTGAATTTCTTTGTACGTGTTCTTTCCTGGGCACTCAGAAACTTCCTTCACACACCCCCCAAGGGTGCAGGTGGTACAAGTGGTTGCTCGTTTGTTTTTAATTTCTACTACCAGTCATGTTTTGGGGTTTTTTTTTTT
>NW_010354222.1:0-1110 GCF_000700745.2 Antrostomus carolinensis | reverse complement strand
ATCTGGGAAGTACTCCTGTCATCCCAAGCTTCATTGTCTGTCTTCAGAAGAAAAGGTTAATAGGAAATGGTGTAGGGCAGAACTATGAACTAAGCCTACGTTCTCGTTCAGTGCAGTGCACTGTGAGTATGCTTTGGCCTGTGTTCTGGTAGTATTTGACATCACAGTGAGGGGGTGTTTGGAATCTTTTGGGGTGATACACAGAATGAGGCAGCTGGTGATGTCAGCAGATGGTTACCTAGGGCATGAGGTGGGAGGATGTTAGAGCACACTTGGGAGCTGGGATCCAAGACACAAGTAGGTGATGTGCTGTTTTACCTCTCCAGAATAAAGCAGTAAATATAGCCACAAACCAAGCCAAAAGCCAGTTCATTACAGAAAATTTGATTGGGAAGAACTGAGTGAAGTTGGGTGGGTGTCAGTTCAATTCTTGACAAATTGACTGAGCCTAGAACATTTCAAATAAGGTAGGCAGCCCAGCAGCAGGACTTCTGTGAATTGCCACTTCTTATTCCCATTCTCAGAGATACCAATATTCTTTGCTTAGGTCTTGTGTGGGATTTTCACACCATCCTTCTAAACAGTTGTATCTGGCCACTGGTGGAGCTTGGATTCTGGTTCATTGGTTTGCTGGATGTTTCTGCCTTCCTATGTTTGACAGACATGGTGATAGATTTTGATCTGTTTTACTTTCTTCTGCTGACCTTTTATTTTCTTTCAGTGTGTTTTTTGTTTGAGTTGAAATGACATCAAAATAAATGGATGTGGTTTTGTTCTGTTGTGTCTTTCACCAGGCAGGGCAAAATTAGCTGGAGGTCCTGCTTTTCTTGGAAAAGCAGTGTGAAAAAATCTTGAGGCAAGTTTTTTGGCAAGTGATAATACATAAATAGCTTTTCTGAATACCTATTAACTGCACCATTGTGTTATTATTATCCAGTAGAGCCGGTAATTGGTTTATTATGATTTTGGACCACTGGTTTGTTTTTAACATGGATGGCTAGGCTATCACATGAAAGTGAACTATGCTTTAATGTTTGTGCCATGTACAACTGATATAGCTGTATCAGTAATTCCCAGAGTTCACAAGTTTAATACATTCTGAAAAAAAAA
>NW_010354221.1:0-1107 GCF_000700745.2 Antrostomus carolinensis | reverse complement strand
TGACACAAACACACTCATTAAATCCTCAGGACAAGAAGACACAGACCCATGCTGCAGCAGCATTGTGGCTGTCACGTAACACTGCTTCTTGGGAAGACAGCAGGTTCCAGCTGACTCGCTAAAACTTCTCTCAGGGATTGCAGAGTCCTGCGTTAAGGTTTGAATGCTGTTACGCTTACCCACGCACTGATGTGGGGTCTCAAACAAGGCAGCTAGCTGCAGGGGTGAAATCAGATTCAGGTCCCAAAAGAGTGTTGGCAATGCTGTTTGCAATCCAGGTGTAACGCCAGAGCAGTGCCCTGCAGAGGATGTCCACGCTGCTCCACAGGCTGAGACAGGCTTGTTAGGGAGACAGGCAATTAAATCCCAGTGCTGGCCATAGGCAAATGCTGGCACCTCTCAACTCTGTGTTCTGAAACCTTTATAGGGACTCAGACACCTGCAGTCCCAGTCTCTTCCTTTAGCCTAGACATGGTAGCAACAGCCCCATGGAGACAAAGTCAGCCCCACAAATTACCCCAAGGATCTGCTATGAACTACAGACCATTAACCTGGAGCATCTCTACGGCTAGGTTATGTCTGCCTGTCCTGCCAGTCATGTACAAAACAACTCACCTGAAAATTTGGGGAAAGCACATAACATGGTTTGTCTAGTACTTTTAAATAGATGTAGGCAACACAGGAATGATTCAATCAAAAACTTAGCAGTTACTGTCTAAAGATTCAAATACAGACAAATGAAACAGGTTTCCCAGTAATAATGACAGTAGAAGTATAGAAATTATTCCCTATTTGAAGGGTACTGAGGACTATGGATAAAATTTAATGAACAGATTTTGTCTAGGACTAGCATATAAAACGTTTCTTAAAGTAAATTCTTATAGTCACCTTTGAGGGATTTTTATTCCCTGAAATTAATTTAGCTAATGCATCTATTTTCATTGTATTCATCTTCTGAAGGAAATCTGGTATTACAGTAAGCCTTAAAAAAAGGCAGAAAGAATCATGTCAGTATTTGTCATTATTTTTGATAAATTTTGATATATTCAGCACTCCAATCATTCTGCTCAGTACTGTTATATCGATTGGCAAATCAATAGCTCAGTG
>NW_010354220.1:0-1105 GCF_000700745.2 Antrostomus carolinensis | reverse complement strand
AGCTGTGACAGAAGACTAGCAGCCAAGAACAAATCCTGTTGAATACAAATAAATTGCCAAGTCTGTGTCATGCCATTAGGGCATGCACAGGGACAAAGTGCTACTCTGTCCTGCAATTAAGTTACTGTTTATTCTTCCCTCTATCCTTTTTACTTTTCAAAACAGACTGCATTCAAAAGTAGAGGGATATAATTAATATGGAAAACAAACCCAAAACCTTCCCATAAAATTAACATTTAGTTTTAATAACATTTTTAAAATACATGTTCTAGGGACAAGCTTATTACTCTGAGCAGTGAAAAACACAGTTAGGTTTAATCTCATTTATCTAACTGTTGCGACTTACATGTTTTTTTCAAAGCTGCTCTTCTGGAGTCCCCTAACAGGTAACCAGGAAACATGCATATCCCACCTATGTTAGACAACCTGACTTGTTTTACGTTGAAGTGTCTCTGAATACATCCTTCTCTCACCACTGAAGATAAGGAGAGTGGGGCCAACTGAGTTTCCACTGGATTACTTTTATTTTTTTAAAACTTTATAATGACAGATATAAGTTCTGAGGTATTTAAGTATCATGAAAGAACTTCTAAGATTTCCAGATTTCTTCTCATCTTTGGGTATAACCTACTATTTTGCAGCTGCTCCAGTACTGCATTTAAGGCTGCAGGGAAGGCAAACAACATTTTAACCAGATGAATAAATACCTGAATTTACCTGATCTGGAGATCGGATACATTTGAAGCACTGAAATATGTGAGTTCCTTGAGCTGAAACCAGGGAAGGATGTAGGGAATGTTCAGACTGACTTGTGGCAATGAATGCAATCAAACTCCCCATGGAAATAACTTCTTTTATCAGATCTTTCAAAACTAAACACATAAGACATTCCTCCATTAATTGCAAAATAACAAAAGATTCTGCATTTCACAATAAGACATTTCTACTGTACTAGAGAGCAGCATTAGGGCACACAAAATGTAACATATTATTATGTATTTGGTTTATTCCTATGTTTGCAGGCTTTTTTTAAATTAAAAAAAAAAAAGACGTATATAGTTTTTTTTCTAGGACAGTACATTCCATTAATAAAATGCCATCAGAA
>NW_010354219.1:0-1107 GCF_000700745.2 Antrostomus carolinensis | reverse complement strand
AGGGTGAATCCACCCAAACCACCACAAGTCCCTCTGCCCTTGTGTGGTACAGCGACAGCTGCATGGCTGCTTGTTCACAACTGCAGCAGTTCGTGTGGCAACCATTATTTCATATTGTGTCACAGAAAATCCATAAATAAATGTGATAGATAGGATACGGCAAATGGGTTAAAGAGGTTACAGTGCATTCAGAGTCAGAGTGACGTCTGCCTTAGATGTCACCTATGAACCAGTTTCATACTATAGCATAAATACATATACCAGAGTGTAAATAACACAATGAATAATGGAAGATTTACTGTAGGGGAGCTACAAGGAAAAGGCTATTAGATACTTAAGCCTGACTAGCATACTTGATGGTTTATACATGCTGTTTTCCCCCAGTTTCAGATGGGCAGGTATCCACATCCCCAAATTTTTAACAATTGCTACTCATATGCCTCCTCGTGGGCAGAATTAGGAATACAGCCAAGAATGAAGCCGGAGAAAAAAAACCCTACGCATCTACTGCTGGATGGGATCCACAAATGCACAAGGGCACTTGGGTACTGGGGCAAGCCGTGGCAGAAGAGCAGAGCAGGTGCTGTTCTGCACACCAGCCGACAGTCACTCCCTCAAGGACTCTCAGCCTGGCACTGCCAAACACCAAAGATCCACATGCTCAGAAATGAGACTCACTGGACCATGAGGCCTGTCTACCGTGTTGGAGTGCTAATAAGTGGTTCTCAATTCCCAATAATGGCAGCTAGGACCGCCTTAGGCTCGCAGCCTTCACCAGTTTGTCAGGACTGGATCCTATGACTGCTTCCATCACATGAAGGGTTTTGAAAAATACTGACGAGAAATACTGACAGAAGTTTGATTGATGTCTGCCATATTAACCTTTTGCTGTGTACATTGGAGGGTTGGAAAAAAGAGGAAGGGGGAAATGCTGAAAGTTCCAAAGGCATTTTTTTTTCTATTCAAATCTCCTTTTTCTATAACTTTTAATGAGTTTTAAATAAACCTGTTATCAACAGGCGTATTATGTGAATTAATGCAGAGCACTAGAAGGAAATGTAAATTGTGTTCAAAAAGATAAAATAGGGCAGTGTTACTAGCTGCCAC
>NW_010354218.1:0-1110 GCF_000700745.2 Antrostomus carolinensis | reverse complement strand
AAAAAAGCCCCCGCTATATGGAACTAACCCTGCTATCGCACAAGACAGCACAAAAGACTAATAAATACCCCACAGCAGTGACTTTTCGTTACAGATCTTAAAAGTACGAGCTGCTGCATCTCACACTTCAACCTGCAAGGGTAAAAGCGCCAATAATTAAAGACTTCCAAGCCTAAAACACATTATTTGGAAAGAAGATACACTATTGCCTGGATACATCATGACTTGTTACCTCATTTTTAAAAAAAGAACCTTTAAAAGGTTTTTTTGTTTGTTTGTTAGTTTTTAAGTACATCCAGCACTGACTGTCCTTACAAAGGACTTCTTCATATATCTACTTTACGTAATTATCCTCTTGTAGCCAAAAGAGTATAATGGAAACATGTCTGCATGCTGAGCACATCCATTTCTGTAAGCCACAGAAACACAGGACTGGAACAAGCCTCCTGAATCATCAAACCCAGTCCTCTGCTAACACACTCATGTAAACAATATGTTTATTATACTGTCACACAAACAGGAAAAGGCTTCCCAAGGTCATTCTTCATGTGAAACTATTCTGAAAACCTTATCTATCACAGTCTGTTGCTTATTTCAGTGTTAAACAAATATATAACTATCTTTCTATAAAAAAATAACACAAAGCAATTCTAAAGGTTCCTGTTCACAGTGTTATCCCGCCACATACAATTCTCAATATACTTTTTTTTTTTACCAAGAAACCTGATAGCATTCCTTTACTACCTGTAATTATTATAAGTTACAATGATATACTAAAGATGATTAATGCTTTGAAAAGATGACCCATTACCAAACAAATCTGATGCTTCTACTCAATTAAAACACTTCTAGATGTTATGAAGTATTGACTTCAACTTTTAAGTTTTAATTAAAAAAGGATTTTTGAGTTACAGAAGCATTTAAACAGTATTTAAAGCACTAATTTGTTATTTTCTGTTTTGGCCACTAAGCTTCAGAATACCACAATGATTTGAAAATCATTCTTTGGATAAGAAACTGAAATTTTCAGCCTGGAGCAATAGCAGTTTGGCAGGCCACACTGTAAAACCCTGGAGGGGAAAAAAAAAAAAAAAAAACAAAAAAACTGAT
>NW_010354217.1:0-1069 GCF_000700745.2 Antrostomus carolinensis | reverse complement strand
CACCCTCACAGTGAAGAACTTCTTCCTAAAAAGAAACTTCCTTTCTTTTCTAAAATCTTTTTGATTGTTCTTAGCCCAGAAATACTAGAGGAATATTTGGTGTACCTTCAGACATTTGATTTGAACCAGATGTACTCTCTGTCTGCAGCTTTACCGAAGGTGTTGCCAGCAGGGACATAGGAGGAACACTGTACTTGTGGTGAGTGTTTTTAAGTAACTCAGTTATCTCAGATTCATCTTCTAAGCAAGTCACTAAGGTGTACACCACTGGTTCATTAGACTCTGCAGCTATCAAGGCTTTTCCAAAGAGGAATTCAGCGATGTGTAAACGACAAGCAAGAGGTAGATTCTCGTTGGTGGTATAAAAAGCCACAAGAGGTGCTTGGAATGGATACTTGTTTCCTTCAGGAAATCTTACTTCAAGTTCATATACAGGACCATCACTGTTAGATCTGAGATGAGCATCATCTACAGAGTTCTTGGTTGGTTTTACTGGGTGGTTTGGAGGGAATTGATGTCTGAATCTGCATTTTGAACCAAATCTGCAGCCTCCTTGGAGATAAAATTTACATATTTCCTTTGAAGTCTGCTTTGCTGTGTCCCTCGTACAACCACCCTTTTCCTTAGATTTGCTGAGCCTGTTTGCTAGGAACTCCAATTCCAAACTGAAAGTCCAAACTCGGTTTTGAATTCTTTCTACAAATTTTTCTCCATAGATTGACCCGAGGACAAAAGCCTCTTCTTGTCTCTGTTCTAAACATTCTTCTTGACTGGCTTCAGCAGCTGGTGCAGAAACCTGCATCTTCTCTCCATATCTTTCAGTAAAGCACTGCAATAGCAAATACTCCAATGATGCCCCAATATTACCATTGCAGGATCTCAGTACTGTCCTACAACGCTCACCGTCAAAACCATACCTGCAGCAAAACAGAGACAGACAACAAGGCAACAAGTGAGTGACAGAGACTTGTATGAAGCAAAATAACCACAGATCTGCTTGATGAGGCTTACAGGAAGGAAGCATGTATGGCGTACAATACTACTGCTACTACTGGGGGAAAAAAAACCC
>NW_010354216.1:0-1108 GCF_000700745.2 Antrostomus carolinensis | reverse complement strand
GCCTCTCCCCCGGTGCGGGCCACTGGGCCAACGGTTTTCCGCTCCCTCGGAGCAGCAGAGCTCGGGCGGCCTGGCGTTCGGCGGTGCCCGGGCTGCCCCAAGCTGGTACGTTATTAGTGGGTCGCTGCGCTTTTTGTGGAGACTTTTCAAAACGTTTGACTGTGTTCTTTTTTGTTTTCTTTTTGTAGTTTGTTTCTTTGGTTATTTTTTTTTAACAAAAGTCTAGGATACTACGGTTCTTCTGCAACGTTAGGGGCTTTATTAAGGGAAGAAAACAAAGTGATATTACAGCTCTTACGGTCTCTGAGAAAATCCTGAAAGCTGTGCTCCCTCCATCCCACTAAGATTCAGAAGCTAGAAGATACACGTCAGCAGCTAAACAGAGTCAGAACTCTGCTGTGCTAATCAAAAGCAAAGCATTACCAAAACGTAGCAAAAGATAGTGTAACCCAATTGCAGCTGGCTTCCAGAAAGCTATCTCTAATGCCAATGTTTATACATGGTTCTTCAGGTCATTGTGAAGCAGAAGCAGGGTTTTTTATTAGTTAACTTTCAAATGAACTAATACAGTATTTCCCAACAGATTTTCTATTTACATGCTCATCAAAACAAAAAGTCATTATTCAGTGTAGTTTTAATTAGAAGGTAATTTACACTTTTGGTAATGACCAAAGGAGCCGTTTAAAAAAAGAGTTAATGTTAAGGACTTGATTTAGAGGTTTGAGCACAAGCCCATCTTTCACTCTGAATTATATGGTATTGAAAGGTGCTGAAATCTTGGACGTAGAATCCTGTATGTCAGGGTTGCATGCATGCCCCTGTTGTTGCAGCTTTGAAACCCTGATGTCCAACCATTGCCCTCATCTAAGAGAAGGTTTTTGGCAACTGCACTGCAAGGTAGCAAGCAGTATGTCAGAAAACCAGGACAACCAAATTAAACTAAGCAGTATATTTCATTTACACTATGTTAGCCAGGCCTTCCTTTGGGTTCTCTTCATTCTTATGTGTTTTATTCTGAAGTAGCGATGAAGAAGTTAGGTTTACTGCTTCTTTTTTTTCAGTGGGTACATATTATAATACTCAAAGAGTTGTGGTCAACAGCTCAAAG
>NW_010354215.1:0-1108 GCF_000700745.2 Antrostomus carolinensis | reverse complement strand
CCAGCCCCTGCTGCTGGCATCTGGCTCATGGAAGCCACATTGGGGAAGCCATGGCCAAGGGAGCCACGGGACTGGTGGCCACAGGCATCCCCAGGTATTCCCACTCACAGGCATCCCCTGGGCCAGGCCCTCCTGCTCCAGCCACCCCACCTCCAGGAGCTGGGGTCTCTCTGGGCTCTCGGGGCGATGTGATGGCCGTGCCAGAGTCTTGCCAAGGGGGTTTCCCTGTTCTGAGCCCTCGTCCCCCGGCACAGCCTGCAGAACCAGCACACAGTGCTGGAGCACACCCAGCAGCTGGGCCATCAAAGGTCTTCTCCATCAGGAGAGTCCCTGCCTTACCCCAGCCTCAAAACCAGCCACCAAAGTCATTTCTTGCTCCTCAGTTCCCCACCAGGAACGTTATCCCTTAATTGCTGCATTTATTCAGACTTATTCTGTATATCTAACAATAATGAGTATATTAGATATGTAATTATTACTGTCATAAACGTAATAGTGACAAAACAATAATTGAAATAGTATCTACCAGGATAATTCACCATTGCAATTAATACTGCCCTGCTTAGTTAATATGTCACAGTTTAAAATAAATGCTGTCATTACTCCATTACTAATACTATGTTATAATAATTATTGCAGTAATAATTAAGTGTCTATAGCGATCATGGATTGCCATAGATCGGAATAAAAATCGCCGTAAATAACGCAGGAGAAACAGCCTCCAGAGGAAGAGGTGGGTTTGAGCAGAGCTTGGTGTGGGGATGCGCTGGAATTCATGAGCAGTGGCTCTGCTCACGGATCCCTGCTCGCTCCAGTGTGTCAGCCAGCATCGTCCCCAAAAGTCCCTGAGCATCCTTGCGTGTCAGCCAAGACTGGGGACACTGGGATTTACTGGGTGGGATGCAGCATCAACCATCCAAGACTAACACCAACCCTTGCGAGATCTCTACCATCTCCCTGCTGTTGCCAAAGCATCTGGGATGGAGACATTTCTCCAGGGAAATGTCACCCAAGCAGAGGAGGGTCCAGCACTGCAGCTGAGGGTGCGAATAAACCCCGGTGCAAAAAAGTGAGAGGATGTGTCCTGGTGTGAGCTGGGCCAGAGCTG
>NW_010354214.1:0-1103 GCF_000700745.2 Antrostomus carolinensis | reverse complement strand
TGTAACATTTGGGTAGGGAGAAGTATGGAAAGTGATCCATTTGAGTTTTTACTGAAGAAGGTATTTCAAGTAATAAAGATCACCCAATAGCATCACCAGTAATAAAAGTTGGTGTTCAGAGTCAAATCTGTAGGGGTTTTTTTTTCTAGACATTAGATTCGTTATTTTCAGTAGTATGCAGAAAACTGAGTTAAAATGTCACTGCTAAAGCCATTATGAGCTGTATCCCACTTAGCTTTAAAAACCTTGACAGGTGTTGTTTCCAAATCTAAAAGTAGTTCATTGCAAAGAGAAGCAACAAAATGTTCTGTGTAGATTTAATTCTTCCTAACATAACTCTACAAATATTCCACACTTAAAATACAATTATAAGCAAATTAAAAATCATTGAAACTATAGGTCTCATAAACATTCTCTTTTTATCACTGGAATCTCTAGCACTGTGAGGAAGGAAATTATGGAGACTAGTAGATTTGTATGGGGTGTGTGTGGGTGGAACTAATGTCTGTGAATCTGTGGCTAATACTTGGGTACATTTCCACAAGCTAGAGAATTACTGTTGGTTCTGACATTAGTAGAATCAACGTATATTTTTATATATCTTACCTGCAAGTTTGTCCTTTGGTAATACTAAAAGTACATTGTTAGTACATTGTCTTACCAACTTGTGATGTATGTGAACTGTTTGCAAACTTGTAATTTTTTTTTTTCAAGATGCTTGATATAGTATTGAATTAGACAGCATTTTTCCCTATCCTGATGTTTATGTCTCCCTTCTGTAATTAATTTTTTTAGAACACATTATGTAGAGACGTCCTCAACACACATCATCCAATACACGTAGCTTAATTCATGTGGATTGGGAGATAAAGAACATTTAACACAGCAACTGATTCAGCAGAAGTAAAG
This sequence comes from Antrostomus carolinensis, assembly GCF_000700745.2. NCBI lineage: Eukaryota > Metazoa > Chordata > Aves > Caprimulgiformes > Caprimulgidae > Antrostomus > Antrostomus carolinensis. The sequence goes on along the minus strand of NW_010354214.1, from coordinate 194 downwards.
GCCTTGCTGTGGTATGACTTTCTATGCAACAGATTTAGTAGTTGTTCTAGTACCTGTAATGTGAATGTTGTACTTATTGTGTGGATGCGGCAAGATGTGGACAAGTAATTACTGGTTGCTGGGATTTGGTGTTATGTTAACAGAAACTCCACTGAAAACTGAAATCTTAAGGAAAGTTATTTTGTCTGCAGAAA
>NW_010354213.1:0-1099 GCF_000700745.2 Antrostomus carolinensis | reverse complement strand
ATTCTATGATTTTAATTTGCAACACTTTGTGGTGAGCTGTTGCTGGATGGGATACACTGGAGATACACTGCAGTGATTATGAGAAATGCAGTAAGTTCTGTACGATCATTTCTCTTATTATATATCCTGCATGGGTGTTAAGGCTTTTTAAGCTATTCACCTTAAAACCAATTTAAATGGGGTTATGAATATGGTCTTTATCTCTCTGTTGATGTGTTCCTTAGTTATTCTCCCAACCAAAGCGCTGGGAAGGAACTTTATGTTTAACGTGAGCACACAGGGACGTGTTTTAAGTTATTTGATCAGTTCCACACATAAAATGAGCATTGAAAGCAGAGTTAACTCAGGAGTTTCTGGTGTGAGCCAGTGCTATATCATTTATTTCAAATAACTATTCTCAGTCCATAAAAAATAAGTTAAAGCTTAAACCAATTCAAAGTGCTGCAAGTTAAAATATACAAAATTTTGAGTTCAAGTTCCACGTTTGTGATCTGCATCCTGCACCTCCACAAAGAATGATCTGAAATTATGTAGCTTACTTGGAAGTTTGATGTCATCAGGCAACTTTCTTAAAACTTAAGGAGGTCCTAATTAGTATTCAGAAATAATCAGCTCTAATGGAGAGTTAACAGACCAAGCCATTTTAAAAGATATGCAGTTCCAATAAAGCTACAAGAGTTTTCCCAAAAGCAAACAGCTTCTTTTTCAATGTTCTAATATCTCCAAAGTGTCTTGCACAATTAATTTCAAACTTTGATAAAATCCTCCTCTGGCTACGGAGCAGGGGAGGGGAGAAAGAGGAGATCAACTGGAAAGCAGCTTTTATTGTTTTTATAGATTTAATTTTTTTTAAACAGGAAGTTGCTCCATACCATAATTAACCTAAATGTCACATTCAGGTATGCAATTAAGGGGAAAATAATTAAGCTATAATGTACTTCAAGCATTCTACAGTGTAAATTTTGAGTTAGTTTTAAAATCTCCAACTCCTGTATGAAACACCTACACAAGACATTTCTTCAGAACTACTTTTCTTTGGCAAAGTCATAGAATCATAGAATCTTATGGTTGAAAAGACCTTTGAGATCACTGAGTCCAA
>NW_010354212.1:0-1104 GCF_000700745.2 Antrostomus carolinensis | reverse complement strand
AGTTAATCAAGGTGATATGGTAACTAGAGGCAGATTGATTACCAGTTGTTAATTGCTTATGCAGCTAATAAATTGCTGCAGTTGCATACAGCGTATTTGCCTTTTAAGGCATCAGGCATCCTAAACTATATTAACATCTTCTGTAAAGTGTATCTCACTTATTGGTTAACTTGGCATGAAATCACAAACTTGAGGGGTTTTAATGGGAATCCTATAGTGTGAGTTAAAATAATGAATTACAAGGATTGTTAAATTGTTGTGATAGATAATTTTGGAGGAGAGTCTTTTGGGTTTTTGTCACTTTAACCGCTATGTATTTATGAAGGAGAGGCAAGCACTGACGTTTCATCCAGATTTCTTCATAAACTCAAAGTTTTAATTTATCCAAATGTGAAGTTGCTCACGTGTGAGATTGACTTTACACTGGGATTGCGATGCTGGGCAGGTCTGAGTACAGCAACACCATTGCCTTCGCTGAACTGCTGTCCTGTCCTAGTGTCTGGGTAGTTGCAGTTGACAGTTTTCAGTTTGCATCTTTGCAGGCATGGAAGTGTTTAGTTTGTTTGTTCCCCTTGGCTTTCCTCAGTGCTAAAATCTGTTTGTCAGGTATACTGAATCTTTACTGTCTCATGCCTGCAGCCCCTTCCTTCTAAGCCCTTATAATCAAGATTTCACGTGTGCTCAGAGAGATTGACCTTGGGAAGAGACTGTAATAACGTAGTTATCCTGTCTGGATAACTAACGATCAAACTGGGAGGTTGGCAGTCATCTAGAGGCTCGGCTGTGTTTGTCTAATCCTATTTTAGGCTATCTAGATTAAAAGTTTAGTGTACTGGGAATGTTCTGCTGAGTGAATGAATGAAATGCATAAAAGCTTTGTAAAGTTGGAGGCTTGATAATCTAGTAGGCAGTGTCTGAGAATTTGCACCTACAGAATGAAATCATGAAGTGGTACAGAGTTTGGTTTACAGGAGTTCTTGAACATCTTCTTCTATGAGTTTTAATTAATCTGATACCTGGATCAAGTATTCTGATGTCTCTGAAAACAGATTTCTGTGTTTGGGTGTGGGATTTTTTGTTTTGTTTTGTTTTGTGTGTGTGGTT
>NW_010354211.1:0-1103 GCF_000700745.2 Antrostomus carolinensis | reverse complement strand
ATATTTAAGTTGCCAGCTTTGTGTTTCTTAACAGTTTTCCAACTATGCACCTAATTTCACGGTAACAGTCTTACTTTTCATTCAAATTGTGGGTGCTTTTCATATTTAGGCTGTTCTAATACCCAGAGAGGGCTGTGATTCCAGCCCTGGCTGGGAAGTCGCTAAATGAACACAAATGAAGATTACTCTGTGAGTCTCAGCAGTCCTCTCAGCACCTTTCCTCACAGGCAACTGTTTGACAGAAAACTAAACTCATTTAAAACCAGTTTTATTTATGCAAATGGCTTTTGCTTCATTTACAAATACCATCCCAATGTTTGTTTAAACTCAGCCTTGCGCTGTTATGTCCATGCTAATATGTTAAGCTTCTTTACGGGCTTCTGTGCATCCTTTGCATCTAATTTTGTCTCCTCGCCATAGACTGAGCTGCAAAGATTAGTTCCAATCTACCCTTCAGTTCATGATTTGTAGCTTTTTTTTATTCCACTTCAGAAAAATCTTTCTTTGTTCCCTCCAATGATATCTCAGGGTCAAAAGACTTATGTAAACCAACTGGTTTGGATGGAATTAATGATGAGCAAATTAAGCTATCTGATTTCCTTGTGCAATCAGGTAATTAGACATCTAATTTCTGGACTTTATATCACCAACTTAGTTCTTTCATCTGACCTTGAATAAAAAATGTTGGATGGAAAAAACAGAATCCATATAAAACAACAAAAAACAAGCCTCTGAGAGTTTCCTGGTAAATTAGGATGATTTAACCCCTTTATTCCTAAATCTGTAATAACTGACTGAATTTTACTTTCCATGTATTCCTACTAGAATCAGGATCAGATGAAAAATAATGAGGCCTGTCACCACTCTTCTTCAGAGCCCTGTTTTAGGTGACTGAGTACGGCATAAGCTTCACACAGCTGACCAGCTACCACTCCTAAGTGTGGGACATTTTCCACCTTCTGCATCAAGCTTAATATTCTCCATAATACAAAAAGACACGTTAGAAAGGATTTAATTAGCACCTTCTCTAGCAGCATCGGAGAGAGAGGTCAAGAGGTGTATTTTCAATACCCAGCTCTTCCCATGAAGATGGGCATTCTAAG
>NW_010354210.1:0-1106 GCF_000700745.2 Antrostomus carolinensis | reverse complement strand
AAAATTGCTGGAGACATGAACCGCTATCTTTCTTTGTCATGTGCTCTTGGAGACAACTAAACAGAAATCCACTAAGACACCTTTCACTGTCTATGCACTTGCATGGTTTTAACTTGGTCAAAATTCAGTCCAATGTTTTGCCCATTCCACACCACTGCCTTATTGATTTATCTTTATACATTCCTGACAATATAGTTCTCTGACTTGCACTTGTGTGTCAGAAATTGACTCTGTTCCATTGAAATCAACAGCAACTCTCCTAGAAATTTAAAATTGAGATGGAAATTACTCTACTAAAAACCAACCCAACAAAATCCTCTCAGGGCTGTGCTGTGGTGCTCAGCCACTCTTGTAGGCCAGTGCAATGAGAGTGAGTATGCTCTCCTTCTTCTTTCATGCTTACCCTGCAGTACTGACTGTCCTGGTATTGCCCATGGCATGGAGCAGTCTTGGACATGAGACGTGGCTCATGAAACTTGTAACAGCTGCAGTAAACACTTTTTAGGAGCATTCCCACTGAACCTATTTTCCTCAGGCCCATTGTGGGATACATATTCTTAGCCATCCTCATTAAGAGAGGTTCATGATTTACTCCGATTATATAATACTTCAAAACCTCACTGATGATTGTGTTTTATTTCTGCATGGATGCTGCATACACCAGTCTTACATATGATAGCCAAATATTTTGGAACTGTAGCTGCTGTCTCCAGGGCAAAAATTATGCTGTGTTCCCAGCAAACAGTGTTATCATTCATTGAGTAGGGATACCTGTATCATCACATCAGCCAGCTATCCAAGTTGTCTTTGTCCCCACTTTTATGAGCAGAGTATTCATATGGAATTCAACCATTTTTTCTTGCAAGTTGTTAAATGTACCTTCTGGTGATTCAAGACCTACCTGCTAGTGCTGACTATAAATCAAGACAGTCGTGTAAGTCACTGTACCACGATGTGCACTTTTTTAATCTCTTCAGAGGTTGGCTACAGGGCAGATACACTACTATTCCCAACCCTGTGATAACCTTAGATATTGCTGGATGTAGCTCAAATATGAGAAAAGCCATGTGCTGCTGCCAGCACATACATCTACTGGGTCACCCACT
>NW_010354209.1:0-1095 GCF_000700745.2 Antrostomus carolinensis | reverse complement strand
TTAAGTTTTACATTTTAACCTTAGCATTTCTACAAAGGTCACAATTAAATATTAACACTTTAACTTGCAAAAAAAAAATCATTACTTTTCTACTAGTAGCACTTGGTCTTTGCCTCCAAACATGTCATAAATGTGATAAAGAAAGTGCTAGACTGCAAGGGAAGTTTCACCAGCAATCTGGTCAGGAAGGTTAGAAAATTTATTTGTGTATCATTTCTTTCTCTCAACGGAAGAGTAATTAGGATGTTTTGTGATGAGAAGAAAAATCATGTACATTTTAATCTTTGTGTGCACATTCTTTTTTTGAAAATACACAGCAGATCTTTTTCTAAGCACATTATGAACTAGAATTATGATGTTGGAATTACTAAAGTTGACACATCCAGAAATGGTTCACCTTAAGTTGAAATGCTAAATAGAATAAAACCCTTTTTTTGGGGGCGGGGGGAGCGGAAATCAAGATTGAAGTACAGTTCACATCTGGAGAACTTATTAGTTAATGTAATTTAAGGTATGCAATGTTTAGGAATGCAGTGTACCAAAAAGGTGACCAGAATCCTGAAAGAAGCACTTGTAACTTTGAAGACAGCAGTCTTGAATGTTCAGTTTATGTTTTCTTGCATATACTTTAAACTTCTGAAATGATTGCCTAGGGATTTTTGGTTGCTTTTTAGATGGAAGCCATCAAGCCTATAAACAGATCTGGCTCTGAAAAGGTTGAATTCAGTATATTGTGAAATCATGTTTTTTATTTTTTCTTAAACTAATATGCAAAAAATAGTATTCTTGAAATAATTTCTGATTTGCAAAACATAGGTTTAGGGTTTCCACATGACAGGAAAGGAATTCTAAAAACATGGTGGAACTAAATAGCCTCCCACAGGCAAACTAAGTGTGAGGAGAAATAAAAGTAGGTAATACTGAGTGGGAAACACGAGTATTGCAGTGCATCCTAGGTTCATTACATAATACTTTGGACTGTGAAAAATGTTTGGAACTGCCTCAGTATTATCCTTATCAAAGAAAGCTGAGTTAAGCCAGTAAAGACTTCTTAAAAATCTGTCTTCACATGCATGTCTTATTTAAAAAAAAAAA
>NW_010354208.1:0-1086 GCF_000700745.2 Antrostomus carolinensis | reverse complement strand
ATGCTCCTGACAAGAGCTGAAGGTGACAGACAGTCCTGGGACATGTGCTGTTAACCTCCAGCGTGGTGTACAAGGCACAGGGCAAGAGGTTATGTTCTGGTGAAGAATCCCTTCCAAAGCCGCATAGGAAAGTACACGCAGGACAGTGTGTTTCAAGGTCTTCCATCACGTATGTTTATCAACAGGTGCCAGTTTATGAGGCTAAACTACCATGCATCATTTATCAAAATTAGGAAAAACCCAGCAACATGTAACTGAAAATGAGGGGCAATTCCTTTCCAGTTCTTTCAGGCCCTTTGTTAATTGCTGACCAAAACAAATGGCATTTACAAAACAGATGAAATCTCAAGACTAAAAGTGGCCCAGAGACTCTGGAGACAGTCGTTTTGTATAGGATGCAGGAGCTGCTATGAGACATACGACACTCATCCCCCTGACACTTCATAGGGAGAATTTCTTCTTTGACTGACCTGTGCTCTTTATCTGGATATTACACTTGTAAAAATGCATAATCTTGGACATGCTTCATCAGATATTTTCTTCCCAAAAAAGGAGAGCAAAGTATCTGTAAAATGTGCCATTTTAAGAGGATGACATCAGAGTGTGACTGGAAACTTACTGACCATGACAAAAAATGATTCTCCACACTTGTTTGTTTGCTGAATGCTGCTGCAGAAATTGGGGTTTTGTTTATACAACCACCTCTGCTACACCCCTACTTTTATCTGCCCTCTTCAGTTTCATCAATCACAGGCAACTGTTTCCATATTCAAAACCCACTGCATCTGTCTCCTCTGCTGCTCCTCATCTACCATGCACCATTTAGCACTAGCCAAATGTCTGTCCCAGGAGACCAATCCCAATCACATGTATCTAAAGACTCATGGTTTGTTGTAGAATAACTATTGGTCCCAGAAATAAGGAAAAAAAAAACCACAATGTGAGATTAGTCTTGCTGAGGTCCTAGAGAACATGAATCTCCCAGACGACATCCTTGGAAAACAGATGCCTTTTAGACACAGTTAGAGCTCACATCTCACAAACCAAGGATAGGGTTGGCAGAAGTGCCTTAGCTGTACGCTCTCT
>NW_010354207.1:0-1089 GCF_000700745.2 Antrostomus carolinensis | reverse complement strand
AGTACAGATGTACTTGCAGATAACTATCAGTCTCTTCATTTCTTGGGCACATACAGCTGCAGGTCTGGAAGAAATTTTAGAAGTAACACATAAGGGAGCAATGGCTCTTCGGGCACCTAAAACGTTAGTCATATAGTATGTGCATTTTGCTTTTAAGTGCAAGTTCTAAGTGTTTCTTGCAGATTTGAGGTTTACTTAATAAATCTCTGTACTCTTAAAAATTGCTACCTCACTTTGGGAACCAGATGAAGGTAAAGAAATTTCAAACACTAGCAGAATCCTAAATTCATCACTGTAAATTGTGTCTGGTTCTTGGATCTCACTCTTTAGGTTCCCCAGTGTACAGATAATAAAATGATGGACATTTCATAAATCCTAACTGACAGACATACACTGGCTTGGGAAATAAGATTTTCAGTTTGCACTGCTTCAAATGTGTGAAGTAATGAGCTTATTCCTTCTGAAAAAAAACCCTAAATGTATCACATATGCAAGTGATTTATCCACTGGACCAAAGGCCTGATTCTGCTTTCAACAGCAATAGTTTTAAAACAATGCAATTCTGAATTCTCAACTTAGTTTGATTTGCCCCAATCTGAAAGGACCATAAATCTCTAACTTTTCTATAGAATACATAATTCTGCTTAGTATTCTCTAAATATCACAGAAAAGTATAAAGATTTTTTGTTGTTGTTCTACCTTAGATGCTCATTGTGAAGTGTATGAGGTGTTTGTTTCAACACAGTAAGTATCTTTCTAAATGCTAAAGTAAATCTCAGTCAGTCATTGCCTCTTTTGACATTTAGAGTATACTGAGACACTTCCTAGGGGCTTTTCTATACAGATACATACAGACACCATTATGCAGTCTTTTAGATGCTTAAGGAAATGATTCTCTGTGAAGCAGATTCCTGCCTGTTTTGTTATCTCTTCTGCCCTCCCAGTGCTCAGTGTTCATCTAGACTTCCTTTTATGCTACTATCTATTCGTCCCAACATGGCAGCCCAATAAGAACTCCTAAAATTGGAGCTGATAAGAAGATGGGTAGTTGTGGATGTGAATGTGTTTTCTCCACAATGCTTTTTTTTT
>NW_010354206.1:0-1102 GCF_000700745.2 Antrostomus carolinensis | reverse complement strand
AGGAAGATTAGTAGACAAAGGAAAAATGTGACTACACTGTCAAGGGATAGGCTGAATCCTAATTAGATTCCCAGCTAACAAACATCCTGTGACTCAGTGACGTGCCTAAGCTTATCTTGTATCTCAGATTCTTATCAATGAATGGAGATGCTTGACTTCCTGGGTATGAAGAGTGACTTCATTACTATTTAGGATATGCTCAGATACGTCAAGCATGCCATGGTAGAGGATACACGTAGTCAGAAGTCAAAATGCTGATTCATTGTTTACAGATGTATTAATTTCTTATACTTTGCCTCTTCTATTCTAAGCCATGATATTAATTCTAGATACTAGGAGAAAAGGAAAACATGCTCACAAGCAAATTCCTGAATGAGCCTAATACAACAAAAGTAAGCAGAGTGAGAAGAAAAGAAGGTGAAGAAAAATAGGACAAAAGCTGATGACTTTTTTGAGCTAGTGATGAACAACATTTACACACTTATTACAGGAGAAAAACAGAGATATTTAGTATGATTGATGCCCTAGTCTGCTGTACATTCCACATCTACATACAAAACTCCATCCAAGTGTTCAATGGGATGCATAGATACAATTCCAGATAGTTACTGTCTGATTAACTTTCAAATCCATCTCTATACGTGTAGCTCAGCCGCTCTGTTGTTCACCACTTTCCAAAAGAAACATCTGTCTGAGGTCCTCTCAAATTCAAATGTAAAGAAATTCAGAAGATCTAAAATTGTTCCAGTAAAATGCAGCAGTATTACAAAACTGTTTAAGGTGAATCGTTACCAAAAAAAGCCCTCCCTCTCCAGATCAGAAAAGATTTGGGAATCAGTACTAATGGGAACATCAGATCTGACAAGACAACCAGAAACAAAACGAGCTTTATTCAGTACCAGAAAGTGATTATTTTAAAGGAGATGTACCAGTTTTGGCTGGGATAGAGTTCATTTTTTTCATATAGCTTGTCTGGGGCTATGTTTTGAATTTGTGATGAAAACGGTGTTGATTGATAACACAAAAATGGTTTAGTTATAGTTCACACAATGTCAAGACCTTTTCTATTTCTCACTCCACCAGCGAGGAGGCTGGGGGTGCA
>NW_010354205.1:0-1103 GCF_000700745.2 Antrostomus carolinensis | reverse complement strand
CAGGATGGACAAAGCCAGGAGCCCTCCTGGATAACAGAGCCATTAAACTGTTTTTTCTCTGAGTTATGTCAGGCACTGGTGGGGTGCTGGAGGCCCTCCCAAGCCTTGGACAGAGGAGCAGATTGTGCCCATTCTCCTATCCAGCCAAAGAGCACAGTGTGAGCACAGAAATGGGGGAGAGAAAAGGCTGATGGAGAGAAAAAGCTGAAGGGGTAGAGGAAAGACATAGTAGAAGGGTAGAGAGACCAGTGCACAGGAATTACAGAGGAGGAAAGCAGAAGACGTCTGGCTGCTTCCTGACTCGGCTCTCACCTGTAGCAAAGTCAGGCAGTACTTGGAGCTGCTCATAACTCACAGGAGAGAAGCAGCAGCAAAAGACTGGACTGAAAAGCCAGAAGGAAAAAAGTCTCAAGCTTCAAACTGTTGTCTTCGGGTGAGTTTTGGGGGCTTCCTCTGCTCACAGGCAGATCCCCAAAGAAGGAGCCCTTGCAGTGGTGCGATAGGATAGGCAGCTGCTTCCCTCTTATCAGAGCTGGGTGAATGGGAGTTTGCAGGAAGGTCTTGGGGTCTTGACTTCTGTCACTATCCCATTTCCCATTCTTTCCACTTCTCCTCTAACATAAATTTGGGTGTACTTTGAGTGGAGGAAATTTCTCCTACCTTTATGCAACAGCTTTGAATCTTCCCCGTTCCAGTTCTGCAGCATACTTTGCAGAGTAGATGTCCTCTCTTGAGCCACTGTTTCCAGATTTCCTCGCTTGCTCCTGCCACGGCTCTGTCCCCCTCCAAGCCCTCCCTTCCCCCAGCCAGGCTATGCAGTGCACAGTGATTCTCTCTGGATCTATCCCAACGCTTGAACCAAGCAAGCTTGCTTCTTAAAAAGCATAAAAATCAGGGGCATGAAATTCAGTATTAATTTCCCCAAACAGCAAGATACTTAAGAATGTAAAGATAACTGTAAGCCTTGATTATAAAAGCTTTATTCCTATTATTAAGGATAAGCATGTGTTTAAAGATTTTGCTGGATCAAGGGTGGAGCTCCTCAAACACAGTGCTATTAAACCTGCCAGCTCATGTGTGTGCTGTGATCCTATACCCTGCTG
>NW_010354204.1:0-1103 GCF_000700745.2 Antrostomus carolinensis | reverse complement strand
CTCCCTTTAGATATTTATAAACATTACACAGTCAATCAGAAGTGGCTCCACATAAAAAAAAAACAATTCCAAGAATAAAAAAAGGTTCCTCTTAAATTAGCAAGGCTAATGTGCAAGGATCCAGCCTGGCCCTTGAACATAAACAAATACCTGTAAGGATCAATGTGGCTTTGCTTGTGCTCAACATTACGCAGATGCTTCTCAGGATCAGGGACTAAATTTTCCTCTTGCAAACAAGTAACGCCGCGGTAATTAATAGAAATAAAAAAGAAATATAGGCTACAAGATGGGTCATTTCAATGAAATAACCCTACTATCCGAAAGCAAATGCCTGAATATTCAAGAAAAATGAGTTGAGCAGAATGTGCAATGGCATTGGGAAAATCTATTACTTATTCAGTAGCGAACGCATTAAGGGTATCATCACAAGCAGTAGCACTGCCAAGTACTATTAAGAAGCTGAACATTGAGTCAGGCTGCTTCTCATCATTTATTAAATGAATGCCTCTTTCTTCATTCCAGCAAAGACTGGCTTCCCAGATTTGTGATGTTAAGAAAGGATTGGCTAAATTGTTTTCTGCAGGACACTTTTCCAAACAGAGATAATTTCGATTTGCTCTGTGCACTGTGGAAACCGGTGCATGATGCTGACACAGTCCCCATGGGCCAGGCCACTGCTTAGCAGGGTGGCCCCAAGCCCCAGATAGAAGCTGTGGGCATTTGTCCGCTGTTGGGTGCTGCAGGAGCTGTAACCTCCTCCAGAAGGTTACAGCTTCCCAACCAAATTTACATTTCCCACATTTACATTTTTCTCAACCCAGCAAACTTACATTTCCTTTAGCATCAAGGAGTCTGTGCAAAATAGTGCCTGGGGATCAGAGAACAGGGCCTTCCAAAGATGTTATTGGAAATAACAGACCTGTTATTTGCAGCAAGCATGTACATTTTTCACAAGTTCTGTTATTCATCTGCACAGGAAAATGCCCCTGGATCTCCACAGAAAATGGAGCAAATTCTCAGAATCAAAGAATGGTTTGGGTTAGAAGGGATCTTTTAAATATCAGCTAGTCCAACCCCCTCTGCCACCAGCAGGGACACCTTCC
>NW_010354203.1:0-1066 GCF_000700745.2 Antrostomus carolinensis | reverse complement strand
ACATTTAGGGAGCACTGACCGGGGCCAGTCTCCAGGGTGGGGCCGCACCCGTGGGGCTGTCCCCACCTCCCCAGTCCAGGGGGGAAATGTATTTTTTCTTTGCCAAGCAGCACCAGAAATGTTGCCCATCCCAATTGCGGGGAATATTTAGTACATTCCCACTCAGAGCCGTGCCATTAATAACCTCCCATCGTAGCAGAGATGTCACACAAGGGTGTGTCTGTCCCATAGAGAATAGCATCACAATATGCTGGGCATGGGAAAGAGACGGGGGCATTTTAGGGGTGCAGCAGGCACGCACTGGGCAGCTTTTGTGGCAGCTAGGATGAAAAAGAGGTGGGAAGTGGTTATGCTTGTCTGCACCTCATACCCTGCCCTTACCTCATGTTTCCACGGGGAAATAGTGCAGCAAATACCCTTTTCACAGGACTAACAAACAAATACTTGTAACTCTCCAGCTTCTTCAGGTTTTGGCAAGGGTGAAGACACAACCAGTGCAGACGCAATGCTGACTGTAGTAAACGTAGCATTCAGCTAAGGGAGAAAAATCACTAGTTGGGAAACTCCGAGTGAAAGCATCCAGCGTCCTTACATTACCCAGTGGAAGGAGGTTTAGTTAATGAAAACAGGTGGAGCCCGGTGGACTGTGTGAATGATGAAACACTGTTAGTTTGGCAAACCCTACACTGGACCTACTTGCCTAGTTAAGAGACGAATGTTAATCAGGGTCAGTGCAGCTCCCCCACGTACCTGCTGCCCTTCCCCCTGCCTATGGCTGGGACAGCGGGAGGTGACGGGGACGCTGGTGCCCCACCAGCCGATGGGGCTGAGCTGGGGGCCGTGGGCCAGAGGAAGCCCCTGAACCCCACAGGCTCCTGCTCACTGCACGTCTCATCCACTTTCATGGATGGTGAACCTCGCCCTAAGCACACGTTGTGCCTTGAGATAGTGTTGTCCCAAAAGCGGGGTCGTTTACCCGCTGTGCAGACACCAGGAGACACACGGAGTCGGGGTCGTTTATATTTGTGCAGATGTGGGTGCTAGGTGGTATTCCACAAAGCTAGCA
>NW_010354202.1:0-1101 GCF_000700745.2 Antrostomus carolinensis | reverse complement strand
CCAATAATAATTGCTTCTATGGGTCATATTATAATTTTTTTACTTTTCTGGAAAGTAGTGCAGAAGTTATGCTTGGTGACATTAGGAACAACTCTTTTTTTATCCTTGTATATAGTCCACATCACCAGCAGCACTCCTTTTCTGCTCAGATATGCATTTTCCTTTTAAGTGATAAAATGTTAAGATCTAGTTTAACTTTTGAGATTATACTACAGTTTGGTTTTTATAGGGTTGGACACTGTGGAGATCTGAAAAACATCAATAACACCCTGAGATTTTAAGTTTAACTTCAGAGACAGTTTGGGGTTTTTTTAAAGTGTATTTTTGTGTTGTTACAGCATTACTAGGTATCTGAATTATTAGAGTTTAACAAAATCCTTATTTCTTTCATCAAATTACTCTAATTTTAAATCTTGTTTAAAATATCAGAGCACCACAGTCCTTACATTGCTTTAGGCCCAGACTTTTCCCTCCCACCTTCACATCTCCAGAGCTCCATGCTTTTGAGGGACTTGGCATGCAACTCCCCAATCCACAACATGCCCAAGGATTTTTGTGACCCTCACCCCAACACACACGTGCGCTGCCTGCGAACCCACCGCTCAGGCACGCAGGTCTGCTTTGTGATCTTTGGGAAGAGGGACACAAGCAGATGGAAGGGAATTCATTGTTAAGGGAAGGAAGCAGATGAGGTTATAAAAGATTTCTGAGCGTTAGTTTTCAAGGCCGTTAAGACAGATGCATAGAATTTAGGGTTTTAATAAGCAGAAGCAACCGTTCTGTAGCCTGAATTTTTTAATTTCAGCCAAAATTTAGTCACCTGCTTCTAGCCTAAAGGCTCTCCCCAGGTCCCTGACCGGCGATGCAGCTTTTTCCACTCCTGCCACACAGCTCTCCAGCACACCAGCCTTTACTCATGCCAAGCTCCAAGCCCGCAGCTCCCATCCCCACTCCGGGTGAGCCCCTTGGTCCTCTCCCCGGGAGATTCCTCTTCCCCAGTCCTTGCTGTTCAATCGCCCTTTCGCCTTCCCCCTCCTCACGCTGACCCACCTCACACCTTTCCTCCGGCTCCCTCCTCCCGCCCCGGCCCTGGCCTGCGCC
>NW_010354201.1:0-1102 GCF_000700745.2 Antrostomus carolinensis | reverse complement strand
TTTTTCATATTAAAGACTTTTTTCTTGTGTGACAATTAAAAAAGGCAGGAGGGGCTGAGTAATTTATGTCCTGCGTGGACAGGATCAGTAGTGGGAATAAAAACCCAAGAACCACACCAACTGGCTCCTTCATTTATCAACTTCTCTCCACTTGGGATTAAAACATGATTAATATTAATAATCCAACTGTCCTTCAGCCCAGAGACAAGCACCTGCAGTGTGAGTGCTCCCTGTGTGTTGGCGTAAGAGTCACAAAGATGAGCTTAAATCCTCACTGAGATGGGACATCACCAGTTTATTCTGATGTCATGGACCAAAAGCATCCTTGAAAGGTCACCTTGCTCATTTCTCAAGCCAGCTGAACTCCCTTGATTGCAATTACCTGACAACACTCATTCTTAGACACAATTTTCAAAGAAACATCTAATTTATTGGCTTCTAACTGACCTGCCTTTAAACCATGTGTCATCCCAGGTATCTTCAGGTGTCCCACAACACACAGGCAAAATCATTTCCTGTTTCTAAAACACTCAAATTTGTCTTGCAAAATTTACAGCCCTAGAGCAGATGTCTCCAAGTGGGTGGCAGCACCAATAGTCTAAGTCCCAGCTTCTTGTGACACATCAAGAAAGTTAAGAGGGTGACAAAGTGACCCTCCAGCAGTTGATTTGCTTCTTTGGGGACTATAACTGGCAATGATCCTGGTGCTGTGGGGATACACTGAAGATGGATATCTTTAGAAAAGCTTCCAGCTTTCCTCCTTACCTAATTTACCTGGCTGTCCCCCACCAACCTCCATCCTGATATGTGGTCACTTAGGCAAGGAGATTAATACTAACAAAGGCAAAAGATTCCTTCAGATGATTTTTCCAATGCTGGTGAAACAGAGTGGATTAAGAAGGTGAGGAGATTTAATTACTCTGCAGGGAGGAACGATGCTGCAGACATCCTCAGCCAGCTCAGCTAGAAGGAGATCTGCAGGAAAGTGAACCTAATTAATTCTTAGCTGCTTATTTTGTCCTACCTGCTCCAGTACTGGGACTGGCCTAGTAACTGGGGTAATCATCTAGGACATGAGAGATCTCAGCTCAAGTCTTTCATC
>NW_010354200.1:0-1093 GCF_000700745.2 Antrostomus carolinensis | reverse complement strand
TTTTTTTTTTTCTTAGATCTTCTTAAAGCAGGGACATATCATGAAGTCTTTCTATCTGAAGAACACATTCAATAAAGGAGGCTGTTTAAATGTATTTTTATCACTTTTGCATACGAAGTGATAACTCTTAGGTCAGATTTGAAGGATTTATTTCCATTAATGTAATTTACCTATCCCCAAATGTATTATATATACAGGTAAACATATGTACAGATTTTTTTTTATGAGAATAAAATATGATATTTTATTTTAACTAAACTTTTGGGTTTATTTTCAAGTGAATTTAAAAAGCACCCATCAAATACAATCACCTAAAACTTATTATCAGTTGGTTTTGCAGTTCGCATTTTACAGCACTGAAATACATTCAGTTAGGTCAGAAGACAAATGCAACAAAATCTGAACAAAAGTAAAACTGTTTTGTTTTTTTTTGTTATGATTTTACAATTCAAACTAGAGGAAATGTAAAACACTACAGTCTAAATAATGAAAAGCCAACATTATATTTAAGCATCATCAGTTTTATTCCCTAATAAATTCTTTAAATAAAAATAATATTTTTTATTCTTTTCATGGAAGATATAGAAGGATATATTGTTTTAAAGCAATAGTCTACCTTTCAATGTAGCTTTTTAAAGGGAAAATGTTGGATTCTGGCATCCATGTTGCCTGTGTAGATTACAGGCACAAACAGAAGCAGATTAAAATGACTGTAGATTTTACAGACTGTGTGGAATAACAATAAATCCATAAAAAACTTGTTATTTTACACACAGATGAAAAACCACATCCTGCATCATTGTCCTTATGGCAGTAAGCCATAAAAGTATTTTAAGAGACAAGGGTTGGGGTTTATTTTTTGGCTGTTTTTTAATAAATAAGAAAAAAAGAATTTGTGAAATTTGGAGTTTAATATAGGAATTTTACCTGGGGAAAGACAGTGAAAGGAACATTTTTTTTTTTTTTCAGTAGATTTCAGTCTTTCTTATGCGCCTGTGCTACTGAGTTCTGCCTACTTAGAACATTGATCCAAACAATATTTATTTTGCTCTAAGCAAAGATTGGAGAAGGAAAAAAGAAAAAAAAAAAAAAA
>NW_010354199.1:0-1101 GCF_000700745.2 Antrostomus carolinensis | reverse complement strand
AAAAAAAAAAAAAAAAAAAAGAAAAGGTATTCTGTGTTATATGGCAGCCTAACGCTCCCTATCAAAAGATATCTTCACACAAATTACATGTTAGCTTTTAGTGCCCAATCTGGAAAGTGACTGCACATTCTAGGGGCTACAATGAGAATCTGTAGCAACCAGTTTGCAGTATCAGTCTTTCTTGAGAACAGGTCAAATGTATAGGCAGGTATTTTAGTGATTGCTTTGCTAGACTACGAATACACTATTAAATAATAAAGAAGTTACAGAAAACTTTTTGCTACGTCTAACAACCACCCACCAATGCACTTTTAATAAATACCAAAACAATCTGTAACAAGCTGAAATTTTTTAATGGTTTAATGGTAGTAATAAATCCTTAATTTGAGACCAAAGCACAGTTTATACCCCTCAGTGTTCAAAAGCAGATGTCTCAACAGATATAAATAACCCCATTGGTAATCCTCAACCTTCTTGCATAGAAAAATAGTTAATATTCCAAAAGGGGTTTTTTTGTTTTGTTTTGTGACAGAATATGTAATGAGGTGCTTGGACTGTCCAGGGAATCCATATCACTTACCTTTGATCCAAAAGTTCAATGGCAGTATTCAAAACAATTTATTTTCAATTTCTTTTTGACTCATTTGCAAAATCAATTATATTTTGATGGTTTTTAATATAAAATATACATGGTGACTTAAAAAGTAAAAAGTACCAACTCCAGTATTTCTCAGAGCTTAAAACATTACTGATTTTCTCTGCTAGTTCTTGTTTACAAGATTTGTCTTATTATCAGCTATTAGTCTAGACAATCTAGTCAACCATTATTACAACCTAATATGCAAGTAACTTGTTAAAAAATAGGTTATTACACAAGTAAACTAGAAATTTTGTATTAAATTTCAAAAGGAGATAGGTACTGCTAGGAGAAATATAATCAATTACAATTAACTTTCTTCTATTGATCCATCATCATTGTTTGTAATAGCACCTCCTATCAGCAAAAATAAATAAATTAAAATAATGTAATTCTCATCTCCATTTTTTAAAGTATACATTACTGGAATAATTGGTGGATTATTTAGAAAATTGAGAATTTTT
>NW_010354198.1:0-1102 GCF_000700745.2 Antrostomus carolinensis | reverse complement strand
TTTTTTTTTTTCCCTTGGCTCAACTGACCCCAGACTGTAACCTCAGCCAAGCTGATAATTGAGAAAGTAAACTAATTACCACATATGTTCAGAGCCTGCCCGGCCACAGCTTCACTGACCCAATATTATCACACTGCACCTTCTTTTCCACACTTTCTCAGAATCCATTTCAATGAATGGTTTTAGAGCATCTGTTGTCTTTGCTAAACAAGCATTTTCATGACAAAAGTCAAGAAATAAATAACAATTTCAAGAAGTTCCTGAAACCTCTATTTAAAGTCCCTTAAGTTGTAAGTTCAAGGAAGGCAATGCCTTTGTGACAGCACAGCTGTAGATTAAAAAGATTCCCAGGGCCTCCTAGCTATTCTCACTCTTGGTCTTTAGAATTATATGAATATAGGCTTAAGACCACCCAAATTCTTTTTTTTTTCTTCTTTTTGCAAGGGGGAGAGAAAGAGAGCGTGCACACAAGCACGTGAAAAAGAAAGAGACCGTTACCCTTCTGTTGGACAACTGTAGTTTTACAGTAACAAAGATCTGACAGGCAGTATTGACCTGTGACAGCAGCTGTATTTACATTATAGCCTAAAAAGGAGAAGCACGCTAGAGGGGATGGTATATACACTGCATGATACAGTGGCCCTTAGAGAGATACTTTAACCCCCATGTGCAAAATCCAGTTGCAGGAATTCAAGTTCCCTTCCAAAGCACAGCCAGGGGGTAACTGCCTTTTGCTTATTAAGTACATGGCTGATTTTGTACCTAAATCTCAACCCTCTACCAGGAAGCATTCACAGAGCAAGTAGGACATGTTCTTCTGGAGAGCCAGCATTGGTGCGTGACCAGACAATCCTACTTACCTCCTATTTTATTAGGATCATCAGCATGACTGATGTGTTAGAAGGAAACAGAACAGCACGCAAGCTAAGCAGCCTCAAGTCTGCATAGGAAGTTTAGAAAACAGAGAAATAAGAGCTTAAAACTCCTAATTCATTCCAAAAAGCTAAACAAACTAGTCTCTTCTTAGCAGGAAGGAAGGAGGTGGAAGTATTTCAAACACCACAGTCTAGCACCTTATTGAAGCTAATCTCCCTATGCTCCC
>NW_010354197.1:0-1101 GCF_000700745.2 Antrostomus carolinensis | reverse complement strand
AATAAGTATAAAGACTTTAAAATGTATAGAAGAGTAAAACTCTAACAGTACATAAGTATTTTTACAGTGTATATTACAAAATTTTATAGATATGTTTGTGCTGTAATTACTACCCTGAGTATACTATTGATTGAAATTTTTGGTTACTACAGTTAATGTTGATTGTGTTTGTCATTTTGCTTGATTGAGTAACAGACAATTAGACGTCAGGGAGGACATTTCTTAGAACATTACAAGGCTGTATAATGAAAATGTCTGGGAGATATTACCCCATTATTTTCTTGCCTTGTTGTAGTAGATTTTTTTTTTTCCCCAAGTGAAAAACAAAAAACAACAAAACTACAGGTGAAAATTGGTTTATTTTGGCTTTTGAGAAAAATCAAGCAGATATTTCTGTGTATTTCTTATTTATACAGAGTCTTCTCAAATGCCCACTTAATTTAAAAGTGAGAACCAATCCCCAAACAGTTAATCTTCTGGATAATAATATGAGAAAAATCTGTTAATAGAAGCTTTATAAAATGTATTATTTTTTAATTACAATTTCTGTTTATTCAAAGAGGCATTTTTCCTCACAAATGTGATCAGAGATATTTACTTTAAAAAAAAAAAAGTGCAATAGATGCAACTAAAACAGTGACTGTGATTATTAACAGAAATCTAGGAGAAAAAATGAATAACATGACATGTAACTTTGAATTAAAAAAAAACAAAACAACAAAAAACAACCTAGTCATCCTTCAAACTATAATGGACAACATTTATTAATAAATGTAGGAATTAGGAGTTTTTTATACGTATGCAAACACTTTTTACTTGCACATATATATAGTTTATCTGCCATGAAACAACCAAAAATGGAAAATAGAAACAAGTTCTTGTTAACGGGAAAGACATTACATCAAGCAGCACACTTTTGGCAATAAGGTTGATAGGGTGATGGAACAGGCATTTTTTCCTACACCCTATTTCTCTTTTCTTCTCTGTGAATGGAAAACATGCTTGGGAACAAGGACTTGGTTTGGGTTTTTTATTTATTTGTTGGAGGTTTTTTTCAGCTTTTCAGACTGCAGTGATATTATTAGTATCTTAAAAAAAAAA
>NW_010354196.1:0-1101 GCF_000700745.2 Antrostomus carolinensis | reverse complement strand
CAAACTATTCTATGATTCTATGATTCTATTACATAATATGAGGTATATAACAGTTTTCATGCACATATGCTCAATTCAGATTTTATCTGAGTGAATGTAAAACTACATTTAAGGGAGATTTATCGCATTGCAAATACTTTCTTCTAATTAATAGTCCTAAGATTTTACACTGTCCTCCAGACAAATGTGCTTTGCAGCTTCATGTTGTGGCTTTGTGTCAAGCCAGTCTGTTCAGAAGGGAGATGGACTTGAAGCTAACAGTTGAGACAAAAATTATGTCAGCTCCATTTCTGGGAATTACAGAATCACTTTCTTCCCTCCCTCTCCACCCCACTCCGCTCTACAGTACATCTTTCTATTTTTCACCTGTCTGTCTCCTCCTTCCCCATGGGAGCTGTGCAGACTGTGCATTAAGGCTGGAGTAATTACTGCTTTGCAATAGTGTGGGCCTTTGCTAAAATGGACCTGAGGCAGTTTAAGCACCTTCTCCAGAGATGAACCGTAGTCATTTTGAGGCTAGATAATTTCTTTAATTTGCATTTGTGAGTGAGGAGGTTGAACTGCTGTGGGTGTGTATATAGTCTGAGAAGGATGATGCAAAGTTTTTGACCCAGTTTCTTCCCCATTGTATTTTTACTGTCTGTGATTGCTGCAGTGAATCTCGATATGGCAAAGGACTTCATCTCATCTAACTTTACAGGAACATATTCAGATTTGGAAGGCTTCTCTTTTACTTCCATGCCTGCTCATCGTCATGCCATAGAAACTTCATGTCTCAGACTGAGGCTTGACTCCAGTACTTTGTGGAAAGCGAACTGGATTAGAGCAGAGGAACTGCAAGTGCAATAAAATAGTTAAGAAATACAAGATCTCATGTTATGTTATTCTGTTGGACAACCTGGGACTCAGCTGGAGTCATGGAATCACTTGCTGTGTACTATTGCCATATCTTTCTTAAAGTGCTTTCAGCTCTGAATGCTCTGTTTCGTATCAATGACTATATAGTTGAATCAAAATGAAAGGCAGACTCAGCCCTATGTAAAATCAATGAAGTTATATGCTGACCCTGTGTTTCCTCCAGTGATATCTGGTGAGGTATCA
>NW_010354195.1:0-1102 GCF_000700745.2 Antrostomus carolinensis | reverse complement strand
TTTATACCTTGAGCAAAGAAACAATTCAAAACCTGTAGTGTGATCAGAATATCAGAATGGCTTCTACTTTTTATAGCCACTTTCCTATTTGTTGTTCTACAGGTTTTTTGGAAGCAATGAGAGCAGGCTGGAATGAAAAAGAAATTGCCCTTATTTTGGGTTTCCTTTTCATGCAGATGTCCATACAACACACACACCAATTTCAAAAGTCCAGTGATGATGTTTATGGCACAACTACTTCCCCAATTTGACTGTATTACATGAATGAGATCCTGGAATTTGAACTTAATTAACCGGTATCACTTAAGAAGTGGAGCTTGGCAAAAGCCGTCTCCTGAGAGACGGAGCAGCAAAGTTTAACAAAGAATTCTTTATCTAATGCTATTAGAGTGCACAATCACATTTAAGCTCAAGCAAGACAGCCGAGATCCCTGGGAGCAGCTTGGCTTTGCAGCGTGTGCTGGCACCACAGCTGCTCCCGCTGCGGAAGGGCTCATAAAGGATCTAACAAAACCATCAGCACATTTTACCAAAGCCAAATGAGGAAGGGGATTTTAATTGTTAACTCACATGTGAGGTCATAAAGAAATTACAAACCACATATTCAAAGCAGAAACCAACCCATCAGCTTCTGCCCCGTATCTGAATCGCTCGTGTTGTGCTAAATTCAAAGCACCAAACTCAATCTCAGCAGAGGGATTCGGACCTCGTGTTGTCCTAAGGACACGAGTTACCGAGTTTTACTCCCGTATCTTTAGTTTTTATCGCTAACAGAAGGGAAATGGGATGTGACCAAGTAAAGGACACGCATTGTTCAAGCATTTTGCTGTTCCTGCTTATATAAAGCTACATTGCACCCTTCAGCTCAGCTCAGACCTTTGCAGAAGCGCAGTCACTTAACGCTGCTACCGAGTTATCCCTACTTTGTTGATGATCTTTTGCCAAAACAAGTTTTCTTTGAAGTATCTCTGCTCTGTGCGATGATAACAGCAAGGCAACCCCAGAGGTTTACTCACAGGGGAGAGAGGCCGGGCCAGGGAGGAGCTGACCCGGCTCAGACTCCGGTCAGACCTCCGGGAAGCGAACCGTGCTGCCCCACAGA
>NW_010354194.1:0-1067 GCF_000700745.2 Antrostomus carolinensis | reverse complement strand
TTCCCACAGATATCTAATCAGACAGATTAATATTGGGTTCTGACCTGGGATTTACTAAGCAGAGTTCAGGCTCCTGGCTCCCTAGGTTTCTGTTGTGTTGTCTAATGAAAAAGCCAGTGGCAACTGTGAGCCCTTAATGGCTGTTTCGGCAGCTGGTGAGAGTGGCATGGAATAGGACAATGTATTTTGCCACATGCTGCACAGGCACATCCTCTGGGTTCAGTTTCTAGTTCTGACAAAGAGCATTTTGTCTGCAATCTTCCCTATGCAAACAGCATGTCTCCGTCCCTGTTCTCCTACCCAGTGGTTATTTGACACAGATACTGTTCTCCACCTCAGTTTCCTTCTCTCCAAGTCAGACTCCTTGTTGGCCTACCTTTTGCCAACTTCTTCCACTTCTCCTCCTTGCCTCTCTCCCCAGCTCTGTTTCCCATCCCAGCTCACACCTCCAGGTGCAGATCTTCTCCTGATCTGTGACTCCCACTTGCTGCTTGTCTACCCCTCATCCAGCACCATCTTCCCCTACACTTGGAGACCACTGAGAGAAGAAGGAATGGGAGCTCACTCTCTGTGCCAGAGAACTGCCTTTTGCTGCTGAATGCAGCAACCCTCCTTGCAGGTGAAAGTCTAGTAGTGATCCCAGAAGCTACATTGCTCTGCAAAAGTTCAAATACAGTTTGACCACATGGAGGACCTTGTGATGACAAGCTCAGTTAAAATGGACTCTTCAGTCCGTCCAAAGCTGCTGGACTCCATCACAATCCTCATCAACTCAGTGCAGTCCTCATAAGAACAAAATTTCCCCGATTCTTTTATGACAATGAAAGTTTTCTTGGGGACAGCAAAAGACAGCAGAACAACTCAACTCAAATGCATTTCAAACCTTCACTCTGAAGTGCATGAAAAAGACTAGAGATTGACAGCAAAATGACTTTAAAATTATTTTCTAAACAGGGAAAAATGTGTATTTCCATGATATTGTTCTAGGAAACTGTCAAATCCTTAGCAGAAATGTGGCTCGATACTTTCATGGTGTATAACGTATATCTGAAAAATAAAAAAAAAAC
>NW_010354193.1:0-1099 GCF_000700745.2 Antrostomus carolinensis | reverse complement strand
GAGAATTAAGGTCTAGCAGAGGGGAAAACCAAATGTAGCCTGGGGAAAGTGAGTGCCATCTGAACAGAAAGGGTCAATTAATACTCTTATATTTAGTACTATTTTCAGAAAAGGCATTCAGTACCTAGCTCACAGGTGAGACTTCTGCAGCACATGCTTGTTTTCTTCTTCCAGATTGATCAACCTTGTTTTTAACCTTGAGGGCTTTAACACCCATAGTACTTATTTAGAGACCCACCATGTGAGGAGCTGTTATAAATGCCTCAAAGTTAACAAGTCCAGCTAAAAAGACTATGCCTATAAATGTATGGTTTACAGACAACATTTCTGAATCTTCTTTATTCAACAGTCTTGGCATCACCATCACATCTGAAGGAATCTAAAAACCTATCAGTGTTTGGGGGGAGGACCCAAAGGGGAGAGCAGGAGCGAGCTGGAGAGCACAGAGGCCCTGGAGTGGCAATGGGGGTGTGTGGGGAGCTGCCGGGGCTCAGCGGGGAGGACAGCCCACTGGTGTACAATGGTGCGAGGAACCCCAAGGGCAGAGGGGAGGGAGGATGAAAGCATTTTCAGCAGTGAGGAATGCTGGTGCTTAAAGTACCATTATCATATGCTGTGGAGATGTGCATTTTAAATGCCCGCATTTAAAATCCCTCACATTTAATTTCGTGTTTGCATATTGCATGAGTATGCATTTGACCGAATAGCTGAGCGTGTGTAAAAGGCGATTCTAAAGCAAGGAATCATCACTTGAAACCTGCAGCTGGAGAAAATTTATTCAGGCTTTCTAGATGTACTCAGGCTCAGCTTGGCTGTGCTTAAGAGCAAACTGAGAATTTAACAAGTAAGCAATATGTGATTTTATTGATAAATGTTGGGTATGGTCATGAAAAACTGAAGCAACACTGCTGACAGCTGACCAGAGGGTAACACAGACAGCAGCAAGGAGACACAGCAGCAGTTCTCTGAACTGCCTCAAACCATGCTGCCTGGATCTTCCTCGAGGAGAGATGCTGCTTCAGCCTCTGCATCACTTTTTTCCTTCTCGTGTGACTCCCTCTTTAGTAATATGTATGGTACAATAGGTTTTGGGGGGGGG
>NW_010354192.1:0-1089 GCF_000700745.2 Antrostomus carolinensis | reverse complement strand
GGGTTTATCCTTTGTGATACAAATATTTTATGCATATTATCTTTTGTTGCAGTTCATACCTTCCAACCACTACTGCACAAAATATAAATCACTATTTCATGTATCCACAGGTGCTCTTGTATGTCATGATCTGCCAAATCACCGTCTATAATAACACCTGCTAAATCTAAACAGTCTGGGAGAAAAATAATAGAGGGTATAGCAATATATTTTACCCAATGTTACCATACAGATATTTAGTTTCTCTTACCCCTTGATTTAATGAAATAGACTATTTCTTGATAAAGACACTTAATTTAGTCTAAAGACATTAATACCTTTGATGTGTAGATATATCTTAAAAATCCAGATTGGAAGTTGTTTTTTATAAAGGAAAAAACAGAGATCATAATAGTGCTAATTAATTTCCTAATCATTATTGGAGAATGACAGTTGTAAAAAGTGCAATAAAGATTGCTGATCTGGAGAAACAAAAACAAGAGGGTGTGGAAGACAGAGAGAGAAAGAAAAGGCAGAAAAAAGTGAGATCAAGTAGGAGGAGGGGGAAAAAATGAAGAAAAGGTAGGCAGAAGAAAAATGAGATAAAAATAATAAAAGCTGCCAGCAGGATGCATTATTAGAGACATTAAGATGACAAGGATATACATCTGGTAAGAGGTCTGCAGTGTACATGCTGTTATGGGGCAATTGCAACAGCATCCCAGACTAGTGGCATTCAGGTTTGTTTTGTTTTAGTAAAAGTGAATTAAACACATCAGCAACATGCCTGTATTATTTACGAGCTTCTTTCAGCTCCTTCTTGACATGTTCCCTAAAGTCCAAATATGGGACAAATTAAATCTTCTGAAGAACATTTCAGTTCTGATGCATGCTGTCATTTGTTCCCCCGTGGGAATTAGACTTCATTAGCAGACCTGGAGGGCATGCTGCAAGGCACTTCCATTTTTACAGCCTGCTACACAGGGTGGGGATTTGATCAAGGTGAGATTATCAGATGGGAAAACAGCTTAATGTTGCTAAATGATTGAGTTCTGGCTGTCCCTGTAATTTATTTCAGCAGTAATGAAGATCTGGAAAACAATTTTGTGT
>NW_010354191.1:0-1099 GCF_000700745.2 Antrostomus carolinensis | reverse complement strand
AAAAAAAAAAGTTTTCATGGAATTAAATGAGTGTAAGAAGAAGTTAATTTTAATAGTCATGTTTATTTAGTCTTAGAATAAGTACCAAGGGAAGTGGAAATTCCCTATTTTTGAAGTTGAGGAAATGTCTCTGAAACATTAAACTGAGAGTGTTCCTGGTTTCTTCAAGAATGTGTGCATTCAATGATATTATTCAATGATTTTTTAATTCAAATTTGTTTAACAGATAGACTGGTGCAGGGGCATTGTGTTAGAGAGGAGGTATATTTTGCAAAAAAATAATAACTTCTTTGTAATTATTACTAAAGAGATTTTAATATGCTAATAATTATATCAGAGTAAAGAGATAAGGTTTTGGTTTCTTGGGAGCAGGTTGCAATTCAGCATTCTGTTCTTCATGGTGGTAACAGATTTCTTTGCAGATCATGTAATATACATCTGAGATTTTTGCCTTATTAATAATACTATTAGGAGAAATATTCCCTAGATTCTTTTGGCTTCACTGCCAAAAAACACTTACAGATAAAAAATAAAATTCCTAATAAAGGAAGATGATTTATTTTGTGGTACTGGTAGATAAAGTGTCTTATGACTATTGGGCAACTCAGTAAAAGACTTATTCTTAATGTTCAAACATTTTTTTTTGTTGTTTTTATTAACAATATATATTGTTAATTACTTGATAAAATTGACTTTGCTCCTAGGTGGCAAACATAAAATTCAGATGGCACAAATCCTTTACTTGAGATACTTAAGATATTTAAGATGCTTACAAGATTAATATTTTAAACCTTAAAATACCTCTCACACAACTTTTAATGGAGGAAAAGTATTATCTTTACTGGTTACATATAACAACATTTAGAAATATGAAGGATTCAAAGTATTTTGACTATGATGAGTCCTTTCGTTCTCTCTCTTAACTGCCAAAATACTATGTCAAGATTGTGTGATTCAGACAGGTGTTTTGTAGGTTTACCTTAGTCTAAAATTTTACAACAACATGAGTATCTTAAACCAGAGTAGAGATAAACATAATATTTTTACTTCAGGCACTTTTCTGGTGTTCAAGCTCGGAAGAGAAGGACTTGGGAGTGGT
>NW_010354190.1:0-1101 GCF_000700745.2 Antrostomus carolinensis | reverse complement strand
TGAAAAAGGGATGGTTTGTGGTTTGCAAAAGAAGTCATTTCATTTGTGCCAATGATTTGGGTACAAAACATCTGCAACTTTTATCCCAAGGGATGATGAACCTTCTGCAACCCTGAGTGTAACTGTCCTCTCTTTGGTTCCAGGGGGATTATGTGTGGATGGACCTCAAAACTGGACGGGAATTCGACGTCCCCATTGGAGCAGTGGTTAAACTGTGTGACTCTGGACAGATCCAGGTTTTGGATGATGAAGGCAATGTACGTACAAAAGGTTGTGATGACCATTCTTCAGCCTCTATGGCCTGGTTAGGCCAGGGGTCATAGGGTCATGATGATTGGTTTTTGTCACAGTTTTTTTGTGTCCTTGGGAGACAACTGTTCCATAGTTTTCTATTTGTAAAGACAAGATAATGTTGTGTCCCTACTTTTGTGGCTCTACTGGGCGTGAAAAGTTGAGAAGCTTCTTGAATACAATGATAATAGAAGCACATTTAGATAGTGCTTTGAGCAAACCCACCTCGACCTGTTGTTCCTCTGTTATTATCCAGTCCTTCCTGACCTCCTACCTATACAGAATGTGCCCAAACACTGGTTCTCCTTCAATTTCCCACCTCTACTTCTGTTGAGTGGTGGCTGTTTTAGAGCAACATCTATATCACAAACAGAGAGTGGTCTGAGGAGGTTATCTGTCCTTTATCATTTTTTTTTTCCAGCCTGAGATAATTGCAAATGCTCTCATTCCCTTCAAGGATGGCAGAGGGAGAGTTGGCTCAGCAGAGTACTTGTGTCCAATTTGTAGGGGCTTCTGAAGCCCTTTAGAAGTGATCAGTCTAAATGACACTCTGCTAATAAAAGTATGATTTTTTCCACTCCTGTGCATCTCTCTCTCCCTTTCTAAATCATCTTTCCTCTACAAAAAAAGTATTCTGTGGCAGGGGGTTAAGCAGTGATGTGAAAATTTAGTTGTGTGAAGGGAAGAACAAATCTGCTACATGTTAAAAACTCCCCTGACGTGCTGGATGTCTATGTTGCCCTGGCTGATGCTTCTGCCAAGGTGGCTCATGTCTCTTGCTGTTCCATGTAAACCAAAATATGTTTTCTT
>NW_010354189.1:0-1099 GCF_000700745.2 Antrostomus carolinensis | reverse complement strand
CTTCTCCTCATTGCTTGAGTGCTGGCTGGTTTAGCTGGCCACCTTCCAGAAGACCCTTGTCAAGGATGAACATCCGGAGCAGGAGGCATTTAATGGCTTCTCATTGCTGTGTCAAACAAAGCAAGAAGTCAATGTAGCTCTGTTGGCCGTGCTCCAGTCCCCATGGATGAAATGTTTAAAATTCACCTGTCTTGGTTGCAGCTCATGCTCAAGACTCTCAAACTATGTCTGAGATATCTGTTAAGAAGAGGCTGTGTTTTATCTATCCATGTCTATGATCATGTGCCCAAACCTTCCTGGGATAAATATGTTCAATCTCTTTTTCTTGAGCCATTATGCTCTGGATCTTGGGGTTCACTACTGAAGGGGTTCCCTTGAGGGGAACATCTGCCAGAAGGCCTTTCAAGTCAGGTAAGGTAGCTTCATCCTCTACTGACAGGCTAAGTCCTACCTAGGATTTTCAAAGGAAAAAAACAACAAACCAACAATTAAAGAAGATCCACCTGAGAGAGCAATAGAAACGTGAGCTGAGTTTCTTTCTAGACAGTGAGCTGACAGACACCAAGTGGGGCTTCTTTCTGCTCACTGTGAACCAGGCTGGATCTACTTCCCCTAAACACAGAGATAACAAGCCACAACTCTGACCACAGATCCCAGTCTTATGATAATTTCCAAGGGGCTGACAGATCCCTGCATTGGGCAAGCAAGATCTCTGTGACCTTATAAACAATGATCATTTTGTTTCTGGGATTTTGTCACTTTTGGCTCTTTCTATTATCAGAAGTCAAACCCCAAAACTAATCCTCCTAAGGGACAAAGGGATGGGATGGGGTGGGGGTTGTAATAGTCTTATTGTCAAGCTTCCAGGCTCCTCTCCAGCTGTGGGGGACTCTTATTTATTTAGAGAAATTCCCTTCCCCCATAGCAGCACTTGCCCTGTGCAGACCCCTGTTATGCATCGCTTGGCTGTGTTCGCTTTTCCCCATCATTGGGAACCAAGCAAATCAATGCAGCTCTTTGGCAGAATTAAAAATAAAGGACAATTTTTCTTTTTAAATGTCCCATTAAAGACCAACGCAACACTGCCTGGCTTACTCTT
>NW_010354188.1:0-1074 GCF_000700745.2 Antrostomus carolinensis | reverse complement strand
TTTTTTTTTCTTTTTTTTCCCCTCTAGATTGAAATATTGTGTTCAAGTGACATGGGAAATATAAGTAAGGCTCCAGTTCTGCCCATAGCAGCAAAGCTAAGTGTACTCATTTGTCAGATAGGTAATTTAGGGAGATAGGAGGATTTATAACCAAATGTTTTGTTTACTTGCTTACTCATAAATGATTTATTTCGGGCTGATCTTAGGTTGGCTGTGTGCAGAGAGCATCAAACCACATTCTGAAGCAAACCCGCTTTGTTCCATTTGGAAAAAATGGTTTGGGTTATGATTTTCCCTCAAATGAGTAACAGGCACAATGGTGTTTGATTTAACTTGCTTTTTGTTTACATAATGATCAATAATATCTGAATTAGCTTGGAAATCATACAACTGTTTTTATTTCACCTGGTTTCTACATTTGCATAAGTTTCCTTTTCCTGCATATAAATATCCATAAAAACGTGTTGAAAATTTCAGGTCTCACCTAGTTATTCACTTTGTTGTGGCTACTGCTATCTTTATGAGTTTGATTCGACAAACACTTATGTACCACTGTTCCATTTGATGGCCTGTTATCACACACTGTACAAATAAAAACCTCTCTGTTTCATCTGATTTTAATGTAATAGTCTTCTCGGAGAATCACAGAAATAGGAGATGGAAATGTCAACTCGTGCAGACTTTTCAGTTATGTAAGACTGTTCCCCTATTCCTGATTCTTGTCTAATGTTTCTTTTTGATTATTTTTATTACTTACCAGTTGTCTGTTACTTAATAGATGGCCAGATACCACAGGTTATTTGGGTAGAAGGCTTTCTTTGCCCCTGAAGCTCAAGCAGCTAGTCATGTTATTATTATCCACAGAACATTGTTTTTCCTATGGAAAGACTGGTAGCTGCACTGTTTATAAGCTGGCTACTAAGAAGGCGTAAAACCCCATACAGTTCTGACTGTTCCTCTATACATGGAAAGTACAAAATAATTTAAGAACTGTGTTTCTCTTTTTTACTCAGGCGATGTTCCGATTAAGATTTCAGCAGAATTGCTTTTGTGATGCAGCAAAAAAAAAAAAAA
>NW_010354187.1:0-1086 GCF_000700745.2 Antrostomus carolinensis | reverse complement strand
TAAAAATGGCGCTTTGGAGCCTAAAAATGGCGCTTTGCAGCCTAATCCAAGCATCTGCCCAAGCAGATTAGGGGGGACTGGGAAAGTCCACCCTAGCAGACCCACTGGTTATAATGGGGCTAGGGAAAAGTGAAAAACAAGTGGAATTTTTGGTAGATATGGGGCCACATTTTCAGTATTAAACCAAACCCTATTACCTTTAGATGAGGATTTTGTTTCTGTAATAGGGGCTACAGGCCAAACGGAAAAGGCCTGGTATTTTTTAAAACCACTCAAATATAAATTGGGAAAAACATGGGGGATACATAAATTTTTATATATGCCAAAGGCACCGAAGCCACTATTGGGAAGAGACCTCTTGGAAGCCTTGGGAGCAGAAATTAAATTTGACAAAGGAAAAATTGAATTTAGAGTGGGGAACGAACAACTGGTTGAAATTTTAAGCCTTGCCCTCTTAGAACCTGAACAAAGTGAACCAAGAGAGGAAATAAAGACCCGGATAGAAAACGGAGTATACCCTCAAGTCTGGAGAGTGGATCAGCCTGGCAGGTCTAGGAAAGCATTACCGGTAACGATACCCCTAAAGGAAAGTGCACAGCCTATAAGGATAAAACAACACCCTTTGCGGCGTGCAGACTTGGAAGGTATATCTCCAATTGTGCAAACATTTATACAGCATGGAATACTGAAAGAGTGCGAATCAGCCCATAATACACCCACACTGCCAGTAAAGAAACCGGGCGGGGAGGGTAATAGACTAGTGCAAGATCTGAGAGCAATAAACAAAATCACTGTTGATTTGTATCCGGTGGTAGCAAACCCTTATACACTGTTAACACAATTGACACCAGACTGAGAATGATTTACCGTCTTGGATCTAAAAGACGCTTTCTTTTGCCTGCCCCTGGCCCCTGAGAACCGGCCTTTATTCGCCTTTGAATGGGAACACCCAGAAAGCAGACGGAAGGCTCAACTACCGTGGACGGTCTTACCCCAGGGATTCAAGAACCATCCTGCTATTTTTGGAAATCAACTGGCAAAAGAATTGGAGCAGTGGCACAGCCCGGAGGGGAAAGGAAAGGTGCT
>NW_010354186.1:0-1098 GCF_000700745.2 Antrostomus carolinensis | reverse complement strand
TTTTTCCTCCCTCCTGCAAATCCAACAACCTTATGGGGCTAAAGCAATAGTATGTAGACCTACAAAATACAAAGTCTGATTATTGTAGCTGTGCAACTAAGAGCAAAGTTGCTTGGAAGTGTGACTGATAAGCTACTGGTTAGTAGGCCGATGAGCAAGAAGTCTGTAGTCCATCAAATGATTAATGAAGTTGTCTTCACAAAACAGAATGATATTATGGTGTAAGGATATGCAGCAAGTGTACAAATTACAGAATTTGGAAATATAAAATAGGAATTGAATATGTAAAGAATGAAGCATAGGATCATGTCTACTATATGAATAAATTAACTAGTCAATTTTAAAAGTGCATGACAGGAATTAGTAAATCACAGCTGCTCCCTGGGGTGTAAATCCTGTGCTGAGGTTCCTGGAGAGCTCATAGTCCCTGGAGGTGCTGATGGTGACCATTGGAATAGCAGTGGCATCAGTGGAAGAAGCATACTGGAAAGAGAGCTAAGAACTGGAAACAATTGAGCCAGACTGCATCCTCCACTCCTTGTTTTCTTAGACTTGGCTTTTAGAATTAGTCCTAATGACATTTGCTCCTCTGTTCTGTAAGGAGCCTCACAAGGAACCACCCTGCAGAACACAGGATGAGAAGACTGAGCAAAAAAAAAAGCCAAAACAAAACACAAAAGGAAGTAATGTTTTGTTAGCCGAGACAAGGAAGATGTGTGGCTTTTCGATTGTTCCCTTAACTGGGATTATGTGGAGCCTTGGTTAGGGAAAAGAGAACAAAATAGCAGGTGGGGGTGAGGTGTTTTCATTCTCCTCTGAGGGAAGAAATAGAATCGTGAAAGCAGAGGCAAGGACTGAAAAGAAAAAGAAACGTGCCCTGGTGATTAGCTGCCATCCTGATTGTCAAAGGTATAGTTCTGTTTGTGCCGTCACTTTTTGTAGCTCTGTCTGCAAATTACATGCCAAGTGAAAATTAACTTGGTCCTTTGAAGCTTCATTGATAGGATGTGTGTGTCTAAGCCTTAATAACTATTATATAACAAGTAATTCCAATTCTACTGTTCATTGTTTGCTTCTTTAAAATAATTGAGGTCAAGC
>NW_010354185.1:0-1098 GCF_000700745.2 Antrostomus carolinensis | reverse complement strand
ATCCCACCCAGCAGGGGACAGCAGTTCCCAGCTGCTGCTGCCCCATGATGCCTTTGTGGAAACCATCTTATCCAGCTGAGCCAGAACAAACTGCTGTCCTGTGGGCACGGGCAGCCCCAGCCTCTGCCACCTCCCCAGCAGCTTTATCAGCAGAAGCAGGAGGAGGGAAAGGCGCGTTCCTAAGCCGAACAGAAAATGCGTTGTTTGGAAATCAGGCTTTGGAACAGCTTTACACTTAAATACACCTTCAACTCATTAAACCTTTGCCGAGCAGCACAGCTCCAGTGTGGATACAACAAAATTCCTTCTCCTCACTGCAGATTTTGCTACAAAATACACAATTTTAGGACAGGACTTGTTAGTCTTTATCAAGAAGTTGGGGCAGATTCAAAGTCATCTCCAAATCCTGATGGGAATCAGCTGAACTAAAAATGGTTATAACAGAGCGCTTGGAGAAAATTACCTTTGGAGGAATATTTGTACACAGCGCGTGTTGGTTGTCTGGTAGAACCTCAGTTTTGGTCTGACAGGTGCTTTTGAGGAAGCAGCATCAGCGTGCTTGCCAGTAATGTGAACTTTGCAGGTTTATTTCTTTTTATTACCTTATGACAATGTGTTTCCAGATGCTCAAACAGCATTTTCACAACCATTTTGATGCATAATTACATCTTCTCCCCTCTGCTAATTTCCCTCCAGTAAATGAGCCCTCTGGCCCAAGCCTCGCTCATGATAAAGCAACTCTTTTCATGTCAGCGTAATGAAGAACAGAATTTGATCTGTCAAGTGGTGATACTTCATCCCTCACCCTCCATCTCTGAAGCTTAAAACATTTTGCAGCTGAATTTCACCAGGTAAATGCTGTCCTCCAGTAAACGAGGAGATGGCACTGATGTTCCTGCATCAAAGTGGAATAGAGGACTGGGAATATTTCTTCTGGCATAAGAGGAATGATGGATAGAAAAAAGCTACTGCTCCTGGACACCCTGACCTCACCCGAGTCTGAGCTCTGCTCATGCTCAAATACAGGCAAAAATCGTTAACTGCTCAAAACCACAGAATCGTGGAAAGGTTTGGGCTGGAAGGGACCTTAAAGATCAT
>NW_010354184.1:0-1098 GCF_000700745.2 Antrostomus carolinensis | reverse complement strand
TATATATATATATGTATATATATAAACAGCGAAATTACTGAAAATAATAAGATTAGAACACTCTTGATATTCCAGAAAGGAGTCAGATCCAGGACTGAGTCAAATCTTATCCATGAAGGAACTGAAATAGATACCAATTGCTAGCTATTATGTGCAGTCATAATTTTCATAAACATTTCTGATATAACAGTATATGTAACATAGTGTCACTCAAGTATGTTGCTAAATTCTATATATGGTATTCTAGAAACACAAAATGGGGATCCAGCTGCCACAACTGCATTCATTAATGGATGCACTATTAGAACATAGGGATGTTAACAGAAAGAACCAACAGTATTCAAGTTAATCTAGAAAAAACAATATCAGTGCTAGTATATTCAATGCTAAGAAGTTACAGAATGGTGATAAAACTAAAGGATAGAAAATTATTATCTTAGGAACATGGGCAGATAAAATTGCAGCTAAATGTAAAGTACTGACATCACTGTAGAACAGCTCTCTTGGTACTTAGGTGGCCCCCATTACTGCATTACTTGGACACCAAAGGTCAATCCAGGTTCTAATTAAATGAATGAGAACACAGCAGCTGTTAAGGTGAAATATGTGGCAAGACCTTTCTCACCAACTCAGCTGACAATTTCTATTTTTTTAAGGTAAATTAAAGGACTGCAAAGATGAGGAGGATGGCTACACTGAAATACTCCCCTACATATTTCTCTTAATATAGCAAAGACATCTTGGGTATGTTTGCAGGTAGGTTAAATAATCAAGATGTAGGTTCAATTTGTTATTAATATGCTTTTTATAAATGAGCTATTTTGTGCTTTATGTTTTCCATGTGCCCACAAATTCCCAACTTTATTCATTGTTCATATTACTCATCTCACAATTTTAAGACTGGAATAAATTAGTTTTCTGTGAAATATATTTTTTCAGTTATAATGTTCTTAGATACTAGTTTATTTTAAAATTCATGAAAATTTAAGAATTTCCAAACATTTTCATGATTATTCCATTATCTGGAAGCTGGCCTAGAATACATTATTATATTTGACATTTTATTTCACAATTATAGAATCATAGAATGGTTTGGGT
>NW_010354183.1:0-1088 GCF_000700745.2 Antrostomus carolinensis | reverse complement strand
TTTTTTTTTTTTTTTCCTCAATAGTTAATTCATATCCTGTAAATGTGCCATTCCCATTACACCTAAATGCTATTTTTATTGCCCATGAATATGGGATATATTGATAATAACACATCAATAAACACATCTAGAAATTAATGGCTGATATTAATGAGTGAAATGTAAACTCTATAACTCACACTTTGTTACTTTAAAGAAAATCTCCCAAGGTTGCTGTGTTGAAAGCTTTTAAGATTGTTTTGTATATGTGTGTATAAGAGTTTGTTCAGGGAGTTGGACCTGTAAAAGAACGTAGATTAAGTGATTCTCTGTGTTGCATACTCAGAGTTTAATATGTGGAGAACTTGAGTGGGAATCTGTATCAGTGGGTTAAGTGCCAAGGCACCCTGTGCAATGCATGGTTAGAAAGCTTTCATGCTCCAGCCCAGATACATCAAGGAAGTGCTTAGTCCAAGAATCTCAGTCAGGTTTAGGTATCAAGGCCCTCAGTCTTGATTTATCTGGTGTAGTTTTGGACACATGCAGAAGCAGAGCACTAGGCAACTTGGGAATATTAGTGATAAAAGATTATGTGGTTATGTATGTCTTTTTATGTCCTCGATTTACATACCAGTATTCGATCAAAGTTGCACTTCAGATGCCTCACTCAGTTTATAAATCTTATTCTTTCCTTTTTATTTTTCTAAATATGCTTGCTGATTTAAATTATCACTTTAAATTACTTATTTATTTAGCATAAGAACAATCTTGACTGCTTTACTTATGAATGGTCCACTGCACCCATTGGAGGTGATAGAGGTTAAAGTCGATGTCTGTTTTGTTATTTAGGTAGAAAAATATCTTTTCTTATTTGATTTGTAAACCTGCCTAAAGAAAACTGCACCACATTCTGTTCCACTACAAACTCCTCTTGATTTCATGGCATTTTTAAAGTTCATCTTCTTCTTAACTATTAAAAATAAAAAAAAATTATCTCAGACCCCTTTTTTGCTGAGAAGGACAGGAATGACTATGGAGGGAGACTGTTCAGAACCTATGATATTCTGTGTGTCCTGGCTTTTTGCTAGGATAGGGTTAGTTTTCTTCTT
>NW_010354182.1:0-1099 GCF_000700745.2 Antrostomus carolinensis | reverse complement strand
AGGATACTTCCTTTAAAGACCAGGAAGAAGAGTTTTGATTGCAGCCTCACATCTTGTGGGGGTGTTAGGCACCTGGTATGCATTGGGAAGGTGACATGGAGTTATGGAAACTCTGTTTGGACAAAGTCTTGAGCCCCATGATCCAACCCTAGTCCTGTTCAGACAGGCTGACCAGACAGTCCCCAAAGGTCCCATCCAATCTAAAACATTACATGACTCTGGGCAAGACTATGGGGTGACACTGGGTGAGTGGGTGTTGACTTCACTGGGAAAGCTTCTGTGATAGTGGCAAAGGAAAATAAAAGTATCTTTTGACTCTAGACTGCATCTCTTTTGGGTGTCTGAATAGAAAAAAGCCTCCTGTTTTCTGGGATAATATTTGTGGCAATTGTAGAAATTGTGGTTTTGAAAATGACTCGTAAATGAATGAAAGTTGCTTAGGTAACAAGACTTGATACACAAATTAAAAGATCTTTTAAGATCAAAATGTAGCTGTCCTGCTCGTGCCAGTATCTATTTTGCTTGTGTTACTTAATCAAAGGGTGACACCTCTGGCAGAATATTTAAGAGTCTATTACATAGCAAGAAAAACACAAACTGAATTTAGCTCAGCACCCAAAAACGCAGTTGTTTGAAAGGTTCTGCTCTACTCCAAACACCCTGCCTGCTTTCCAAAATGCCCATAGCCACTCAATTTGTCACTGAAGCAAATGAGCAGAAGGTTGAACTCTTTGACAGGTGCAGAGGAAAGAAACAAGATGATGGATGTCCCTCAGCTGAAAGAGCAACCTCCTGTGAGTAGAGCTAGATCCTGCCAGGTGCTCAGGGCTTTTAATGCCATTGCCTTCAGGTCTTCAGAATCACATCCTGAGAGAAAACCTGCAGGTATTTTGTAATGAGGTCATCATCTGAATTAACTTGAAGACAAATCTATCCTGTAAGGAAATAAGCTGAATGTGGCAACAGTTGATGTTGGTTATTTTCCTTTACTGACCTTCTTTGGGCAAATATGAGGGATGTTATAAGCATTATTGTAGCTTTCCTAAAATCTGAACTGATCAGTGTAACCTCTCAGTTGTTTCAGCATGTGCTGGAGGTG
>NW_010354181.1:0-1051 GCF_000700745.2 Antrostomus carolinensis | reverse complement strand
CCCTGGCCAGAATCAAGTCTTTCACGACAGCCCAGGGGCAGTAAGAGGCGGGAAGGTGTGCAGCACCGTCCTTTTTGTGAAGAGCTGAAGGAGGTGACAGACCGGTTCCAATGAACACAGGCCAAGGGATCCTTTCAGGATGGCTCTCTGCACAACGAGGCTTTTGCCGAGTCTCTGTCAGCACGGTAGTTCCAGCAAGGCAGAGCACGTACCTGCAGCTCTCTCTTGCAGCCTTCGGAGGACGGGAGTGCAGTGCTGGGGCTGGCCAGAGGAGATGGCTCCTGCCTGCTTGCCTTCTTTGTCCCAGGGGAGCTGCCTGGACACGGGGGGAGCACACTGCAGAGAGACAGCAGGAGGAGTCAGCACAAGCACAGGGCAGGTTGGTCTCCCAGTTTCATCTTGTGTCAAAGCTCCTCAGGCTGGCAGAGGAAGTGGGGCCGGTGGAGCCGTTCCCCATGGCAAGGGGGAGCCCTTCCTGAGCTACATCAGGTGGATGGGAGAGGACTGCATCTCAGCAAGCCAGGTGCTGTGGGGTGTACTCAACATCTGCCGTCTTCCCCACTAAGGGGCCTGTGTTGGGGAAAACAAGCTCCTAAAAACCATGGGACACGTGTTGGTGACATTCCCGAGTCCCTACAGCTGGAGCATCCAAAGGGGATGTCTCTCCTACATGGGTGCAAGGATCCCTTTCATCCCTCCCACAAGGGTCTCACCTGGCACAAGTCTTCTTCCCCAGGTCCTGCTGCCTTGTGCTCAGCCCCTGGCTTGGCAGCACGGGGAGGGAAAACCTCCCACTCCTCTGCAGCAGCTTCTCAGGATGCCCCTCTACACCTGGGAAAGGAGGAAGCTCTTCAGAGCAGCCCCGTGGGGAGCAGGTTTGAACCAGGCTGGGCTCACCCAGCGTGGGTCCCACCTGGAACAAAGGCACACGTTCCTCTTCTCATCCTGTGCTTTTCTGCAGCCTTCTTCTGCCAGGTGGAGAAAGCCTTGGCCACTGATCTGCTGATCACCAGGTACCGAAACCTGGAAAGCAAACGATGACACAGGCTTG
>NW_010354180.1:0-1098 GCF_000700745.2 Antrostomus carolinensis | reverse complement strand
GAAAACAGTAATTCTTATGGTACATCTAATTTCCACGTTACTTACAAAAAATATTTTTTTACTTAAGAACTAGTAAGAAAGGACCTTTTAAGAACTTTCAGTTATTAGTTTTTTACTGTCTTAGAAGTATCATAACCATAAATCAAATCTAATTAATAATATTTGAGACTAAAATCAACAACGACCACATCTGTAAAATGTATCCAAAATGAAAGGGGCAGGAAGCCTCCATTTTCTATAAGCAGCTAATATTTCCCTGTCTAAATAACCAATACAATTACTGTAATTTTCTTCTCCAGTTTATAAGAAAGGCATATTTCCATATGTATGACAGAGTAAGTAGGATTTTTTCTGTTAATAAGAATAACAGGTCTTGGACTATTCCAGTCAAATGCTGATGCCACATTTAATTATATTATTAATTTTCTAAAGAACATAGTATATTCCCAACAGTAGACAGAATGCATGAAACTCTTTTCTTCCTCGTGGCAGTATGAATGCAGACTAACTTCATCGCTATCAAGTTTCCCACTTAAGTCCCAGCTCCTGAATTCAATAAAACTTTTCCGAATCTTAGATCCATTATGCACTTCTGCACTTTGCTTATCACAGCCCTGGTATAAATAACCACATAAAATTCCTGTTCTCTGGTACTAAAAGACACGGAAAGCTGCAGGTTAAAACAGCTCAATTGTCCTCCAATTCTGTATTTTCTTCCAGATAGCCAAAACCAGCACTGCTATATGTAATCAATATTTCTTAGGCCTTTAATTTCTGAATAAAGGGTGTGTTGGTGCTGACGTCCAAACCTGCAACTTACTGAGCAAGTTTTGAGCTAATTGTTGCCAACATCAAAAGCAGATTAATAGAATAGCAGAATTTCATTTGTCCTCCTCATCAGATATAAAACCACATAAAATTCCTTACTTATCTTTCTAGAGCCTTTTGAAGGTGAAGTACGCTGCCTGTGTAAAACATTTAAAAAATATAAAGCCTGTGGCCAAATTGTCAGTTGCATGAAACTGTCTTAGAACAACTCAGGAGGAGAGAAAAGAATGCAGCTTTGAGCCAGTTTTCACCATTTTATCTTTTTTCCCT
>NW_010354179.1:0-1097 GCF_000700745.2 Antrostomus carolinensis | reverse complement strand
AATCCAAACCATTCTATGATTCTATCACAGTACAGAAAGAACAGGTCTGAAGTAGTACACCTACCCAATAGTCATTCAAGAGCAGAGCCAGAAGCTCATGTCCCTTCCGATCTTACATTAAGGCAGAACCATGAGTGCCAGACTGGATATGGAACGTTATTAAGGCCTAAATGCTACATGAGGTCTGGCTCCCTTCTTCCATGTCTTTTACCACAAGTTATCAGAAGCAGCTGTTCCATACCAGTTAAACTCTAGAAACCAGATTTATAGGAACACCTTAGGAAGATGTACCAGTAATTATCATCTCTTCTTACCACCCTTCCCTTTAACATTCCACAGATCTGTCTTCCTAATAAGGTATTCATACAATGCTCCATTACTCATTGTATTTGAGCTCATACACTGGAACAAGTCAGAAAACCTGAACTGAATGACTGGATCAAAACAAAAAGCTTCAACCACAAGTAGACTTTTGGATACCAAAGCAACCATAGAGTTTAAAAGTTTAGTATTTAGAGTTTATCCATTTAGTATTGTGCTCAATGAAAGAACTTCTGTTTTAAAAACCACGATGGTGCATCTGGCTTTTCTCTCATTTTGGCCTTTCACCGCTTTTTCTTAACCTAAAGATTAATTACAACACTTAAGTCCCCAAATGGGCGATAGGGTTTTCAAAGCCTACTCCTCAACTTAGCATGAATCTTTTCAATGGCAACTAGAAATTTATTTTAATGTATGAAAGAGCTGCTACTGCATAGTTATCTGTCTTAGTGCATAGGCATCTGTCCCAAAAGCAAAGATGTGAAATACTTATTTTCTGTTAAATTAATGTGGGGCACAGCACAGAAAGACTGAAGAGGCTGAACATGCCTCTATTTACTTGTTTCCTTTTGCTATGGAGCTTTGGTGTTACATATGTGAGAGCCATGTATCAGATCCACTAGATGGTGCAATCCATCTTCTCCATTAAATGCATTTGAAGTTTGTACATACAAGTAGTTAATTTTTAAAGAGGAAAAAGTCAAACTTAATGCTAATCAAGGAAAGGTTTATTACTGGAAGAATAAGACATTATGAGAATCACAGAATGGTAGGTG
>NW_010354178.1:0-1097 GCF_000700745.2 Antrostomus carolinensis | reverse complement strand
CTCCACTCCCTTCATCATCTTGGTAGCTCTAATCATTCCTCTCCAGATGTCAGAAGGTGGAGTTCTGGCCTCCTGCAGGGACCTTCCTTCCAATGTGCCCTCCATCAGGTGAATCTATAGGGGCTTAAAGCACTGCCATGCCTGGCTCAGGTGAGAAGCTGCCCAGAGTGCAGAGCTCCTGGAGGCTGTTGGATGGCTCTGTGCCCCCTCAGGAAGAGGGTGACAAGCTGCCTTGCAGCAGACACTGCTACAAAGACATTTTAGATGCAGACAACTCCTTGCTCCTTAGCAGCCACCTGCATGGCCACTTAAAATGGCTGTGGTCCACTGACCTGCCCTTCAGAGAGGGCAGCTGAGAGGGCTGCCAGAGCTGTGTTGCCAAAGGTTGAAGCTGAGGCTTTCTGTAGGAGAAGTTTGGGTCCCTTAAGCAGTGGAGAGCATTGGTGGCTGCCCAGAATCCAGGATGTGTGGGCTGTAGGTTGTCTCTTGTGACAGCTGTCCACAGAGGCTGCAGATTGCAGCCAGGTGATCTGAAGTGAGACACAGGAGCCATGACTGAGCTGAGAACCTACTTCAGTCCCTGTGTGGATGGGCCAGGTATCCAGCTCTGACTGGCTCTGGACATTAATTAACTTATCAAGTTCACCCAGCAGTGGTTTGCCAATGCAGTAACTTCCTCTAGTTGCATGCCTGAGGCTGCCTGTGGGGCCTTCCTTGTACACAAGATCTTCTAGAGAAGCCTCCTCCCAGGTTGAATACTCAACCTGACTGTCTGGTGAAGGTCTTTTTGCATTCAAATGCTGTCTCCCTTCCCTGCCTTGGAGGGATCCCCTGGCTCTGTGTTGTGGAGGAGCTGCAAAAATAGGGTGGGGATGAGCAGAAGTGTTACAGAACTGCCTGGAAAGGTTGTCCTGCCTCCTGAACTCCAGCTGTGAACCTGCTGACTCAAAGCAATACAGCAAAGCTGGAGGGGGCCTGGTGAGGCTGCTGCATCTGCTGAAGGTAGGAAGGTTGGAGCCATTTGATAGTTGAGAAGGAGGTTGTGCTATTGAACTGCTGCCAGATCCTATACTGTGGTCCTTGTCAGCTGCAGACTT
>NW_010354177.1:0-1096 GCF_000700745.2 Antrostomus carolinensis | reverse complement strand
AAAAACAAAACATACATGACAACATTAAAAGCAATATCATCTTCATTTAAGTTCCTTAGTGTCCTGAATCTGCATTTCTTATCTAAAGTTTTACTACCGTCTGCACAATACATTTATTTTTACTTGCCCATAAGCATTAATTTATCTACTTTCTCTTGTAGTTAGTTATAAAAAAGTACATATGTAGCTGTGTATAAAGTTAGTTTCAAAGCCCATTTTGATCTTGCAAGTTGGTGATGTCCCTGAACTCCCATCAACGCTGACTGAAAGAATTGGCACTAATCACCTGACAGGAACAGTCCATCCCACCTGCCTGCCTTTCATTTCTATTTGACACAAAATAAATGGTATACGAAGGAGAAGGTAGGAATGGCTGCTGAATATGCATCTAATTACATACATGGAAAATAAAGTTGACAGGTATTCTAGTGTCATCAGGTGCAGTGACAGCAATTAATACTTGTCATGCAATCAGAAAACTCCAGCAATAGAAATATTTGCTCAAAATGCAGTATTAAAAATCTTAGAAAAGCAAGCAGTTCTGACTGAATTATCAGGATTGTCAGACTACTCTAAAGTATATTTAAGTGAAGAGTCAACAATAGCTTTTTAATTCTCTTACACAAGTATCACAGTTTTAAAATAAGGCTGGCATTCAGTAGAGGTCAGGGGGTGCAGAATCACAAATTATGAGGGATAGAAACACATACATTCCAAAACGCTGTCTGAACCTCTTCAGTTTTTTCAGTCTTCTCAACTTTCCTGCACCATAATGATCCT
Source organism: Antrostomus carolinensis (assembly GCF_000700745.2). Classification (NCBI taxonomy): domain Eukaryota; kingdom Metazoa; phylum Chordata; class Aves; order Caprimulgiformes; family Caprimulgidae; genus Antrostomus; species Antrostomus carolinensis. The sequence continues at coordinate 316 of NW_010354177.1, read as the reverse complement.
CTCAGGATACAGAGACATTTCTAAAGGCTTGTCAAGCTTTTGTCTTTCCAGAGAAAGAATTCCTAACCTTTTTAATCTTTGCTGGTATGCAGGTGTCATTTGCGTGGTAAATTCTGTATCCTAGTTGGTACTCATTGTGCCTTCCATCTTGCAACTGTTAGTCACTTGCCTCTTACTTCGTTCTCTATAAGAAATCTCATTCATCAATGCACGTCTGCATTTACAAACTCCAGTCTTTTGTAGAGGATTATTCTAAAGTACCCGGTTAGCCAAACAGTATTTTTAGTTGAATTACTATTAAGCATCAGTTAAAAAA
>NW_010354176.1:0-1095 GCF_000700745.2 Antrostomus carolinensis | reverse complement strand
CTGGATGAGCTTTAAGGTCCCTCTGAACCCAGACCAATCTGTGATTCCAGCCAAGTTTCTGTGTGTTTCCTGTTGCCACCAGCTTTGCTTCATCCCCGTGACTCCCCTTGAACCCCCGTCTGTTCTGGAGCAGGAGTCAAAGCCCGACAGCAGCAGGAGTTCACACCATGACTTTGACTCTCCTACTCGTTTCTTTGCTCTTCCCCTGCTCAGATTTGATGCTTTTATTCCTGAGCTACTATTTGAATAGAAAATAAAGGGGAATTTAGTTGAAGCTGAAAATCAAGACATGCTGTCTGCGTGTTCAATTAGGAGGGCAGAGTGAAATCTCTGTTTCTTCCTATTCATTGGCTATGACATGAAAAGCCTTCTCTCCTAATATATACTTATATATGCAGCCTGCTTTATGTGGCTTTTACCACATATGAAATGGAGACGTTATAATCAAGGCAGTAATAACGCTGAGTGATTAAAAGTAACTGCTGATTGTTTTGGCTTTGGTCAAATGTATGACCTGAAACTGCTGACTTGAGATAAAATGAGGTGGATAAAAAGTCTTGTTCTGGGCTGTGCTCATCCCTAAGCCCAACTCTACACCGTGTTTGACTTGTACAGTGAAACTGTGGTGGTGTATATATATAAAAAATTAATTTTATAATCAAATCTTTGTAAAGCAGCAGGGTTGATGGAGAAGTTAGACAACCCGACCCATCCTACAGGGATTCATTTCCCATAGGAACATTTGTGGAGATTACAAAATCCTGAATTTCTCTGAGATCTGGAAATCATTTGTTATGTCAGGACGTGAGATTTTTAAATGAGTTAATTCAACTTCTGGGTAATTGGAGCAAACAGCACCTTCTGAGGGCTGGAGGTCAGGGTGTGGAGCTGAGTGGTTTTGGGATGGAAGCCTGTGCTGGGACATGGTGGTTCACCACTGTTGGCCCTCGTTATTGGGGGAAATTAGGAAACTAGGGGCTGCAGCATCTTTCAGCTGATGAAATGAGCCTCCTGCAAATACAGGAAACTCATTGATCTGGAGTGAATCAGAGGATACACTGATTGAAAATATTTTATTTTATTTTATTTTATTTT
>NW_010354175.1:0-1089 GCF_000700745.2 Antrostomus carolinensis | reverse complement strand
GAAATGAAAGACAGTGGAGGATTAGCTTTAAGGAGATAATTTGATATGGAAGGAAAAATCCCATAGCCCTTAATGAATAAGGCAAAGTGAAAACCCAGGTCTTAGCAGGTCAGTTTCTGCCTATTAGATGTTACACATGATTAAAAAGAGATCTTCCTGTCTTTGACAAGAAAGCTTCAGAGGCTTACCAGAGCAGATGTAGCAACATTTCCCAGGTTCTGTTGGGGTTGAATGTGATGGGCTTTTTAGGGAAGCTGTGTCAGTTTGATTGGAGCAATCATGAGAGCTGTGTTAGAAAAGCTCTGTATATTGAGTATGGGGCTAAATGCAAAAGCCAACAGTTCTGGTTGCTTAATGCTTTCCATACCAAATCCTGTCATTCCTGTATCAGAGGTGAAAAATGGGACAGAGGAGAAAAAAAATGCAAGTATAGTTGAGATGCCACATAAATGCCTGTATGAGGAACATGCTTTAAAATATGACGGAACTTAATATATCACAGAGAGATAGAAGGGAATGAGGAGAAAGAAAAGCATGGGGAAAAAGAATTTAAAAGAGAATGAGAACATAATTGCCATTACAAGACAAAGAAAACAGCAGCCTGCAGGCAGGAAAGATGTTGAAGTACATAATGAAAGGATATAGATGTGTTTTTATGAATCACTAAAATAGAACTGTAGTAGGTCAGATCATAACACATGTTTTGCTATGCTCTGGTGACAGAAAAGAGCTTTAAAACTAATTTACCTGTCTGATACTGGATTCCAAAGTGGCATAACTTTACATTTGTAATTTTTTGAAACATTTAGAATACAATAATATATCTGGAATCTTCTACTGTTTTGTCACTGGATATTCAACTTGTTTATGTTTTAAAGGAGATAATCTTCCACAGTTAGAGTATTACAAAAATATAGGCCACACAAAGTGATAGTGGAATTTTATACACACTTTCACCTGTTGTGGAACTTGAATAAAACTGGCTGACGATGTGGGGAAGAGTAAGAGGGCTAAATAATTCAGGAAACTGACAGTGTAAGACCTTCATATCAAGAGCTTATTTTAGGTAACAGTTTTTGTTTTTTTTTT
>NW_010354174.1:0-1089 GCF_000700745.2 Antrostomus carolinensis | reverse complement strand
AACCATTCTATGATTCTATGATCTTTTTCCCTTTTTTTCCATTTAAAAAACAACTATTGGTACTCATGCAGTATTGTTAAGTTAGTCTGCTATAAGATACTATAAAGAGCAGACTTAGCCCTTGTCATCTTCAGCAGAGGAAGTAGAGTAGGTTCTGAAATGTTTGGAAAGTTTTTTGGGAAAAAAAAGTTAAAAATTTGGCTTTGAAATCAAAGTCAGGAGCAGGTTCAGCTTGGACACAACTGATGGTCAGTACAATGGGTGTTTGTCAAACAGAGGTGATCTCTGAAGTTACCAAATCCTGAATAATTAAGCTTTTTAGCTTAAAATCTACTCTGAAGTTTAGTCTAGAAGCTTACTAATGGTTAATGCATGTGTAGAGCACTGCAGATCTGAGTCATAAGGGATTTGTGTTCTTCTGTACTATCTTAAACTTCCACATTCTCCCTCATATATTCTGCGTCAAGCACATGAAACCAGCTCACCAGCAGTACTTGTGCAGTGATGAAAAGCTGATAGCAGTACTCTCATAGTCTCTCCCTGATTTACCCATGGTGTCATGCACAGATAGAAGTTCTATAAACTCATTTGTATGCACTGTCCACCCACAACTTTATCTCAAGTTGTGTGAGTGTTGAGTCACAGACAGGTAGTTCTTGTTCAAGTCCCAGCTTCATGTAAGCTGCGGGTAATAACAAAAGATATTTCAGTCTCGCTCTCAGAAATAATAAGAGTAAGATACAAATAATTTCTTTAAACAAGACCCCTTCAAATCAATAGAAAAATGTGAAGAACAGGTTCCACTTAGGAGTGCCTGCTGATTTGTTCACCCAGTAGGAGCTTTCATCCAGATTGAGAAATCACCAGTAGACCCTGCTAGCTAGATCACTCTTGTCTGCATGCTTGCTGACCTCATAAAAAAACTCTCTACAAGCCTAGATGGTAAATACTACAGTTAAGGAACGTGTGTTGGCACTGCCCAAAAAGATCATATTTATTCAGGTGCATGCTAATTCTATCCCTTATCGCAGTTCCTACTGCTTTGCCTGGCACTGATGTTAAGCTTGCCAGCTTTTAGTTTCATCATCC
>NW_010354173.1:0-1096 GCF_000700745.2 Antrostomus carolinensis | reverse complement strand
GGAAACATTGGCTTTTCTCAGGATATACTGTAGATGACCTTATGTCCTATGTCCTTGTTTCATTTGAAAAGAATAATTACTAATCAATAGTGAAGGGTTAGGTGACACAGTAGGTTAATTTATTAGCCTTTTGCCTCTGGAGAGCTGGATTCTGGCTCAGGTCACGTAAAGTGGGTTTGGTGGTTTCAGCCTTGTCCCTCATGGATGTCTGGCTATATCACAGAAAACAGGCTTGGATTTGATATGTGTTAGATAGCTGGCAGTTTCTGCTTAGGGAAATCTCAGGGCTCGAACTGCGAGGATTCAAACATGGGCAGGATGGGCACACGCTGACATCTGCAAGAGGGAATGCAGCACAGCATTGCAGTTTGTCTGACTGCAGAAGACCGGACCCTTAAGCAGAGTTAGGGGCATGAGTCCCACTGGAGCCAGGTGCTTACACATCTTTAAAGACCTGAACTTCTCTATCTCCTTGTATCTCTAGGAGTCTTACTGGGACTGCCTTTCAGGACTTGCCTTTATAAGATGATGCTTTTAGTTACCTTTTATCAAAATTAACCATCCAGGCAACTGCTTTCAGTGAGTGCTTCAGAGAAGTTTATTGTAAGAGCCTTATGAGTAAAAATATTTTATGTCTTTATAAATTGGGAAAATAATATAGTTTCAGCCATTTTGTAAAAATTCTTGCATCTCTTTGCTCAGCACCTCCAGACTCTTTATGCTTTGGATGAGAGCCTTGAGATTTTGCAGGTGCTGAGGTCATGTACAAACCGTATATAATTATTAGTATAAAGATTGACTTAACCTTGATAGTCTGCTGAAACTTTATTTTGTTTTTGAAGTGTAACTTTGATCCCAGTGTTTAACATAATTTGGAATTTAGTATTCATACTTGTTCTGTCTGTAAAATGTCTGAAGTCACCACTGAGGCTGCAGAAGGGGAACTGAGAGTAAGATTCAGTGTTTTTTATTGTTCTCAGAGTGCTCCCCTTCTTTTAATGATCTGTCCCATTGACTACAGCAAATGGAAGGGGAGGAGTGAATGAGGTTGGGAACTGCAGGCAGAGAATCATAGAATCGCTTGGTTGGAAAAAAC
>NW_010354172.1:0-1096 GCF_000700745.2 Antrostomus carolinensis | reverse complement strand
CTTATTGAATTAAAGCTGTTTGTAAAATAAAATGCATTTTCCAAAGCACTGTGCTATGTGGATGGCCAATAGGGGAGGTGGAGGGAAAAATGCAAGTTACAGTTCCTGATGTGTCCGTGCATCCAGGTCACTTACTCCTTGGCTGTCAGTCACCTGGGTGGTTCAAGAGCAGGCTTATCCCACAGCACAGGTGTGGTGTGTATTGCTGTTGAACTTGGTCTAAATCCAGACTAAAACATGAACGATGAGTGAATGACCGATTCCATCTATTTTGATACTATAATTGTAACTTTAATGCACAGAGAGAGAAGGATGCAGGAAGTAGGTGTGTGATTTCAGTGAACTCCAACAGCACAGGCATATTATGACCCTAGGAGCCCAGGGCACGGGAAAACCTTTACTTTTGGTCTGGCCTGTTGGTCTCACGGCAGCTTCCTAAAGGATGGGAATGGTGTGTTCATCTCAGCAGGATCCAACAGTTACACGGGCCAGGTAAGATTTTATTCAAAGAACCACCTACAAGCAGTTTGTAGACCGGTCATTTTGTTTATCCCCCACTGTTAACATTCATGTAGGTGCAATGCAAATGCTGGCGTTTACCAGTTCCCTGGTTTGCAGCATTATCTAGGTGCTCTCTACATTTCTGTCATCCTGGAACTCGGTATTGCTTTCAAGTGTGTTTGCAAATCTGGAGTTCTAATTTAAACTGTTAGTGGGGACGCTCCTAGCAGCCAGCAGTGCTTGTGTGCGTGTGTTGCTTGCTCATCTGTGCAGAGGGTGCACTTGATCCTTTTTTTCTTTTTGAGGGAGGTCTTTTGTGATCTTGGTCAAGGCGTGTTGGAAAACACCTGATGAGGTTATAATGCTGCTCTGCTGGCGTAGGGTCAGAGCGGCTCAGGGAAGCCTGATGATCGGATACGGTGCAGACAGCAGCCTGGTGCCTGTTGTGTGTGAAGAGCTCTTCAAAGCCACCCGGAATCAGGAAAAGAACAAGCAGTGCCAGGTGGGATTAGCACCAAGTGTCCTTTATTTCCATGATCTTTCCAGCCTCTACTCTAAAAGACTCAGTTAATTTTGAATTAGCAAAAATAGAAAC
>NW_010354171.1:0-1095 GCF_000700745.2 Antrostomus carolinensis | reverse complement strand
TTTTTTTTTTTTTAATAAGTCATCGCACACAACTGACCTGTGTAAAGTCAGGTGACAATGCCCAAAATTGCCCAAGCACTGGGGTTACTGCTAAGAAGTGTCATTTTGGACTGTGATCTTCCAGGCTTGTTAAACATGCAGGCAACAGCAACAGCACCACTGAGAACTAGCCCTACTGACCCACTGGAGAAGTGAGGTGGTTGTGACTTAGCAGCAGGCACCATGAAACCAAACAGCATTTGACTGACTACAGGTAAGGTCTGCACAAGGCTCCTCCAAGGGAAATGGTAGAGAAATGGGGAGCACTGCACAGGGACTGGCCTCACTGGTGGCTCTCACTGCTCCTTGCTAGCAGGAATTGCTTTCCCTTGCAAAGCACAAGTCATGGGATGGGGACTCAACCATGGCGCTGAGCCCTAGCTGGGAATTTTAGACATTGCTTAAAAATGTGTAATGAAAAGTGTTCATGTGTATGAAAGAGAGAAGGAGGGATCTGTGAATTCTGGAAGGAACTGCCTGCGGAAAAGATACATCTTGAGGCTTCAGATCCTGGCAAAGCCCCTTTAGGAGCAAGTGGAATTTTCCCTGCATAAGCAACAATGCCTATATTTGTTTAAAAAAAAAAAAAAAAAAAAGTTGGGAAGCCAGCAGACATAGAGTCATGGTGAGGAAGAAAAGGAGCGTTGTGCCCAGGACATTGGGGAAATTGTTCAAAACCAGTTCATCCTTATGCAGAAACTGTCCCCACTGGCTCACCAGCAGCAGCGTTCGCTTGAGCTAGGGCTAGGGGCAGGCAGCGTGTGAGACGGGGGCTTTGGGACCCGGTCTTGACTTCAGCAAGAGATGTGGGTTCTTGGCATCTCCCAGGTGATGGCACTTGAGATGGGGAAAAAACGAACAGACAGGCCTGTTCAAAGGCATATAGGAGGAATTATATTTCTTTTGGAATAACTCCTCTTCCTCCGCAGGGCAAAAAGCACCCTGTAAGAGAACGAAAACTCCCTGCGAACGGGAGGAAGCTAAAGGAAGAACTGCATCTGCTAGAGTGCTCTATGCCTTCTGTCAGGAAAAAAAAAAGGTAAAAAAAAAAAAAAA
>NW_010354170.1:0-1091 GCF_000700745.2 Antrostomus carolinensis | reverse complement strand
CATGTAGCTGGTGTTGCTGGATTGAACGAGTAAAGTTGGACAAGCTGTTTCCAAACTTGCTCTAATATGTTGTGTGCATCCTGCTGCTTGCACAGTTTGATTTTTATCCTCTGGGGAGGAAGGAAGGAAGATTTTGGAGTGACAGAAAAGGGGGACAGACGTGTTTCTTGGCCACACAAGGTCTGACTTGAGGTATAACTGATGACACAAACTCCTGCATTTGAGTTGTAGTAGAGACTTGCTCACAATGCTCAGTTGGGCCACTTTGGGGAGACAGCTAAAATTTTAAAGTAAATGGGCAAGTTCTGTGGTTTTTGGCTTGGTTTTTTCTTACTATGGATTGGTAGCTTAGTGTTAGGTAGTTCCAGTGACTCTTGTGGTGGACTTGTAAGTGTGATTCTGTTTTTGGAGCAGTTGATGTCCAATATAGTTCTTGTTTATTTCTGGTGTTAATGAAGAAAACATCCCTCTGCTCAATTTTGAGGTGGGACATCAATGAGTATCGACAGGTATTAGGTATTTTTTGTGTCCCCTGTTGAATGAAGCTTTCTACTCAGAACTGCTTCCTTGCACTACATGCTGCTGCTTTCTTTTTTTCTTGTAACATTTTGTTTGTTTTTCAGCTTTAACTCCCCATTTGTAAAGAACTAAAAAGGCAGAAGAAATTAAAAAGTAATAATCAGATTGAGGTGGTCTTGCGCTTCTCCCTTCCTTGCTCCCTCTGCTCATCTCTTTCACCCTTTGCACAATCTCAGCACTGATGCAAGAGCCACCTTCTGTGCACCTCCTACCATCAGGAACAGCCTTCTCTACCTTCTGACTCATCAGCTTCTCCTTCCCCTCCACTCCCCACTCCAAATCTTACCTTACACCCTTTTCTTTACCTTCCAGTCTTACCAAATTTCTGTCCCTGTCCCCCCAAACTTGACATTTTAACGGCATACCGCGCCGTACTCTTACAAATCATCTTCTCTAACTCATTCGTCAGCCTGTATTGAATTTTGCAAAGCTATTTGAGATGCAACTCGTGAAATGCTTCACCAAAACTTGACTTTTTTAACCTCAGAGCAGCTTAGTGTCCTTCTTTGTGG
>NW_010354169.1:0-1094 GCF_000700745.2 Antrostomus carolinensis | reverse complement strand
GTACTCAAGGTGAGGCTGCACCAGTGTTAAATACAGAAGGATAATAACTTTTTTTTACCAGCTGGTTATACTGTGTTTAATGCACTTCAGGATGCAGTTTCCCCTTTTGGCTACCAGCGCACACTGCTGACTCATATTAATGCTGCTCTCCTTTATTTATTGTACAGTGATGTAATTTATGTATTTAGACCAAAATATGTATTTGTAGGAGTCAGTGCTTAGAGGTACTAGACTTCAGTTTCCAATACTAATAAAAATTTATATAATACTATCTATTTATTATCAGGTAATCCAGTTGTTACATGGATTGTTCAGCCTTTCAAACATAATGTTGGCTGTAGCTATATCTTGTCAGCCAATGCCTAAAGAACAACTAGAAAGCCTACTTTAAAAAGTACTTCTTTACAAATCATCTTAGACAGAGATAGAGGCACGCACACCATACAAACACACACACTTCCCCCATACACACACTTGGTTGTAAAAATTCTCTTCTACACTTCATTTCAAGTAGTGGTATATTAATAGGGAATGAGACACTTCCACACCTCAGGCTGACATTTAAAAGTCGTTCACAATTCTTGTTGCTTTGCCAAGTGGCAACCAGGGTTGAACAGCTTTCTGTGATTTTTTTTTTCTTTTTTTCACACAACAGTTGAATCATGCACTTGAACATTTGAGCAGACCTAGCTAATCATAGCAATCATGCCCCAGGGAGGAGCAAAATACTGTTCCTCCACTTACAATAATTTCTTCATCTGATGCTTGAGAAGGTACTAGTTGTCATTAGAGACTGGAGATTATGGAAAAAAGCTCATCGACAGAAAGTGCTGTCTGAACATGTTCTGCAATGGCTCTGGGAGGAAAGGCAACAATCCCAGACAGGTGTAAAGATCAGAGCAATCAAACCAAGGAAGCCTACATAGAAAAAAAGATTCTACCTCAGTCAGTAAGAGAGTGAGAGAAGGAAAGCAGATTGAAACAAAATCTAGTAGAAAGAAAAAGAAGGCAAGATGCAGAAAACACTGAGAAACAAAAACATGCATTTATATTTATATTTGTATTTATATCTATATTTACATTCAGTAGTTCTT
>NW_010354168.1:0-1094 GCF_000700745.2 Antrostomus carolinensis | reverse complement strand
CTCAGGGTGCACTCAGCACGTGTCTTGTCTAGTCTTGTATTTTTCTATGCAAGCACAGACCCGCAGGAGAAGCCCCAGCAGTGTTAACACATGCTTCATGTCTTCTTAAAAGCATGGAAGTACTAGATGCCAAGTGCCTTCATCACTTCCCATCTCCATCCATCATATATTTTTTTTTAGTGTGAAGTGTTTTTATGCCCAAGACGAATACACAAGGAGGTGAAGTGGGTTTGCAAGCACATAATTATGATTTAAATAATACTCACAACTGCTTAAACACTCAGCAGGTCCATCCTCTGAAAGTATTATGGCATGGAGAGATGCTTCCTTACTTTCTCTTCCTTCCATGTGTCTCCAAATGGATTTTAGAGCATGTAGCTATCAATTATTTTATCCTTTATGGAAAGAATATCTAGTCATAGCTCATCTTATGAAGCAGCAGAGAATGCCATTAAAGAGTGGCACTAAAATGCAATGTAATTGCGTAGAGAATAAGAGCTAAAATAAATATTAAGGGAATGCATTCCTTTTTTTGCATTTCTGTGTCAGGAACTCAGAAACTTCACCACCATCAGCCAAGAAAAACATATTTAATATGTTTAATTTAATATTTTTTCATAATTTAATATTTTTCATAATTTAATATTTTTTTCAAAGCGATGGGAACAAAACTGTAGCTGCAGAAATGTAGAGATTGCAATCACAAATAAAAATTTCACACTTGTTGATATTTTGCAGATGGATTGATTTTTAAAAAAAAAAAATTTAATTTAATTTATGTCAAAAGTTTCTGTTGTCCAAAGCGCCCGCATTCTTTTATAACACATAATAATAAAGAATAAGAATAAATGATAATAATAATAATAATAATATAATTAAAAATAAGAATGAAGGTTTGGATTTAAAATATGGTTGCTAAAAATACCCAGCTGTTGATAAAATCACAAATTCATATGTATCAGCAATACATTTTCATCTTGTCTCTGCCTTACATAACCTAACACATAAGGTCTGTCTTATACATAAGTAAAAAAAAAAATTTTAAAAAAAAGTAGTGAAATAGAAGGGTTTTATGATCTCTAAATCTAACTGAT
>NW_010354167.1:0-1094 GCF_000700745.2 Antrostomus carolinensis | reverse complement strand
AGATCTGGTTTAGTAGTGGCCAGGTACGGTTAGAGTTGATGATCTCAGAGATCTTTTCCAACCAGGTGACTACGATTCTACCATAATTTCACCCTCTCCATTCAGCCCTGTAGATGGAACATCTACACTTCCACTTCCTTTCTGTCGCACTTTCATTCTCCTCTTATTTTTTCAGTTAATTTCCACACTACAGATTTCTCCTACTGTCAAGGAGCTTCTTTGCCTGCAACCCTGAATACCACTCAGACCAGTTTCCTGCCTTGCCTTCAAACTTGCTTTCTCTTTGAGGTTCCTCGTTTAGTTTACATCTCTTCTCAAGGAAGTTTCAACACACAACTCACATTCCCTCTGGTTTCCAGCTCCAACTTCCTTCTTGAGGGAAGCTGTTTCTTATCTAGTAAGGGTTTCACTGCAATCACTTCTGTTACCATTTCTTGTTCCAGCACGTTTGCTGCCTTCAGGGCACATTTTTCCCCACTGACACCACAGTCCCCAGTCCCAAACCAGTATCACTCTTGTCCCCGCTACATTTGAACAGTGATTTACACCATTCAGGTCTTTGTGTCGGTGAGAGGAGATATGACCAACACGAAAGAAAACCTCCATTTTCAGTTGTGTGGTCAGACCAAAGTGCAGCCCATCCCATGGCAGGCAAGGCCATGCCACCAGAAGTCATATTTTTGTGTAATATCAGGTTATTTTTCAACTGTTGCAGCTGTGAAATTTAAACAAGCCTCTAACTTCTACATATAATTTAGTACAAATTTATGTCTACTTTCACAGGTCTAACAAGCAAAAGCCACTTCAGCCAAATTGAGTTCCTGTTCCAACTGAGTTCTTCCAAAAACATCCTTACAAATTTAGGGGAAAATACAAAAATATATTATTTTTTCCTTGAAGTGCCCTCCTTCCACTGAATCACTCTGCTGAATATTTCCAAAACTCCCTCAAAAAGACATTAAGACTTAAGGCAGGGGGTGGTGTATATTAATAAGGAAGGACAAATTATAAGCAATAAAAATCTGTTTTCTAAAGGAAAGTTTGGCCCATTGTAACGTTAAGGTGGGACACGGCAACCCTGGCCACACACAGCC
>NW_010354166.1:0-1094 GCF_000700745.2 Antrostomus carolinensis | reverse complement strand
TTGATCGTTTCTTTTCCCGTTTCTGGTATACATAGCACTGCTGTCGGGATGGCTGTTTCAGTCAAGCCTGACCTCTATCTTCTCTGTCAGCAGCCATCCCTCCCCTGGCCTGGCAAATACCACTGCTTAATTCTCTGTAAAATACCCTTGATTAATCAGCTGGCATCTTACAAAGGATGAAAACCTGACCATAAATGCCACAGTGAGGGTAAGGGTGCCAAATTATTTCAAAAATTACTCTCATCTACATGAAATGCCAGTTCTTCTCCTGCCCACGCTAGTCTATATATTTCTTAGTTTACCAAACCCCAACTGCTTCCATTAATTTCCATCTCTAATTTCTGTGAATCCAGTATCTTACTCTCACTCCTGCATTTGACTCTGAGTGCTGATGATATTGTTAACACTTCCCCCAAGAGAGCAACTTGAGCAGCTTCTGCCAGGTGTATGTGCTTGACTCACCAAATTCACTCCCCATCCCACCCATCATGAGATGCCAGCTAGAGAGCAGCGACTGTCTGTGTGTAAAGAGACAGTCTACAGCACACATAGAGATGGTAATTTCTTTTACGAATTATCTCAATCAAATGTGCTGCTGGACAAGATGCTGAATATATGGTTTCCACAGAGCTGCTGACCAATCACCAACAGTGATTTTTCCCATACAGATCACCAGCTTGCAAGATCCTGCTTTACAGTATACTTAAGGCCACACTTCCACGGGACAACGGAGGGAATGGTAAACAGTGGAGTACAGCTATGGGCTCGGGGTTTTGGAGCACAGAGTAGGTATGTCTTACAAATTAACAACTAAGCAAACATGTGGGATCATCTGTCTGACAAAAAGGGAGAGATGCTTTTGCCTAAACCCAATCCATTTTCCCAGAAGACATATAACCAATCCACCCAGAAAGATAATGCAAAAATTTACCTTTCCATCAATTTGGGGATTCTTCTTCTTACCTTAGCCAGCTTTTCTATGTTGCTCTGATACTTTTCTCTCTGTGAAATCACTCTGTAACAGTTCATGCTTTTCTATGAACTTCTGGAAACGTAGGAACTTGCTAAACTGTTCAGTTTTAGTTACACCAGCC
>NW_010354165.1:0-1092 GCF_000700745.2 Antrostomus carolinensis | reverse complement strand
TTTTTAAAAAAACCCAAACATTCCTTCATAAAGCAGTAGGACTAGTATTATAATACCTTTACCCATGATGGACAAATATCATCTACATTTTTAAGAGTTTTCAAAAAGACTTTGATTCAATTAACTAATTAAAAATAATCCTATTTGGGAAATCACTCGTATGATAATGTTAGCTGCTTGTTCTTAGTACCCTTGTGGGATTACCATGGCTACAATAGGAACATTAGGTGCATCAGGAAGTATGGATAGTGCACTGTGGTTGGAAAAGGAAATATTGATGTGGAAACACTGAAGATATTAAGAGTCAATGCCTGGGCTATAACTGAGGAACATGAGAACAAACAAGAGGAAATTCTCAACAATAACATTTGTGTTTCCATAAACCTGGGGTCCCTCTTCATGCCTAGCTTTATGTCAGAGAGTAGTGGATGTTTATGGCACTTGCAAAAAGATTTTCTAACCCACTGCTAATCTCATGTATGTCTGGACTATAGAGAAACCTGGGCCATGCTCGTCTTCCCCTCTTCACCATACTCCTCTCCCCATTTTCACCCAGACAGTAGGGACAGGTTGCGAGAATCTCTGTGCTCCTAAGAGTATTCTAAGGCAGAACCTCTGGAGAGGTACTCTGCCATGCTTATGGTTTGTGAAATAGGAAAAAAGAAAGAATAAAAATCGATCTCTGACATGTTAGATACCCAATGTTCTCAACAGGTACTCTGGTGCATAGGACAGGAATGTGAACTTCATCCACTCTAGCATGTAAAGAAAGATGAAAATGGCTCATAAAATGAATCAATATGCACCTTTCCATATGCAAGATATATTTGAGGGACTGAAATATGTTTGTTTCATACTTGCCATTTTGAGTTACAGAAGAGAGAAGATGGAAGGGCATCAGTCTCTTCATTACACAAATTTGTACACACATTTATGTACAAAAGTCATTTTTTAAAATATGGCAAAAAGTGACTGCAGAAGTGAGAGGACATAATTTTCAAGAGGCTAAGTTTTGGGTGAGTTTCCATAGTTTGTCAGGTTAGCCAGTAGCCAAAAGCCTACTGGGCTCTTTTGCACCCAAAACCAGCAGTA
>NW_010354164.1:0-1086 GCF_000700745.2 Antrostomus carolinensis | reverse complement strand
ACAACAGAGCTGTTCTGTCCCTATCTCTTGCTCTTAACTATTTTTCTAACCACCAAATTAATGCCCACTATTAATCCTTAGCTACTATATTGACCACTTGCAGCCATCTGGGGCTAACTCCTGATAACAGATTACATGTTTTCTGTAGCTTACATTCTTCATTCTAAAGTTCCTTCAAAGCCCTGCAGGGAATTCTAAGTCCCAATCTCCCTCTAGCAGTCTTCACTGCATTTTAAATACAGTCTCTATGGCCTTTCCTGTTCTCTTATAACATTCCTGTTTTAGACAATGAGTAAAAAAGGAGAGAGAAGAGTCTGAAATACAAGCCACAATAGGTCTGGCGTAGGAACGTAGGCTTGGAGAGCCCATGGTCAACCTTAGAAAATGGAGGCTTTGGGAATATGCTGTGCAGAGACAAAGAGACTCCACACATGTTAGTCCCTGTGTGTGCACAGTAGTGCTGGCATTACTGGTGTTTGACTCCCTGCAGAACAGCGGAGGGTCCTTTTGGCCTGGAAGCTTGGTGCCTGTGGGAGCCTACAAAGGGCCTTAGTGGGTCGCTAGCCATAATCCTCAGCTGTTGCTGGCAACCGTGCTGTAGCTTCTTTCATAAACTGTTCAGGACCATTCTAATGCAGCCTGTTTTCTGATCCTCCCCTCCTGTATTGAAGAGCTAATCCTGAACCTCCCTGCTGTGACCATTGAAAATCATCTTGTGATTCCCAGCCTGTTTATTCCCAGTCAGACTGTAATGCTTATTTGTGAATCCATTTGGCCTTTAATGAACCAGCTTTTTCCCTAACCAGTGTTTATCCCACTAATATGTTTCTCAAGAAGTCATGTTTTCACAGCCTGTAGACCACGACAAGCTCTTTTAGCCTTCTCTTGTCAAATAGGCTGCACGTATCCTGGCCTACCCTAACTGGTCTTCTCTTTACTGTTTGAATTTATTGTGGTTCTCTAGGAAAGGACAGGCAGTTTGTATTGAGGTACTTTTTAATTGTTTCTCTATTTTTAAAGGACCAAGGAATATATCAGTTCAAGAAATAAAAGGCATTGAAACCATAGAATTTGTCTCTCTTTCCC
>NW_010354162.1:0-1090 GCF_000700745.2 Antrostomus carolinensis | reverse complement strand
CCAGATGTAAAACAAAGTTGGAATAAATATGAAATTTAGGTCTGTACACCTAAATGATATTCCTTAAAGTCTTCCCTGAACTGCAGCTCATCTTTACAGATGACAACTTCCATTGCAGTTTTACTTTGGCATTCTTCACTTTAATAATTAATATATTCACTGGCTGCCTTTTGCAATATAAGGTTTAGTAAAATGAAACCCCAAAACCTGTTTAATCTGGTATAAATTCTAGTTTTTTTATAGAGAAATTTTCTTTTTTATAGATTTTTTTTTTAAATAAATAAAGAGCTTTTCTTGAGTTGATTAAATACTAAGAACACTGTGGAAATGTAGAACCTGTTTGAATTTTTTCCTTCCTGCTCTAGCCCGTAGAAGGCAGAAGTGGTCTGTGGATCCACGAAACAGCGCTTGGAGTAAAGATGAATCCAAATTTGGCCAGAAGATGCTGGAAAAGATGGGCTGGTCCAAAGGAAAGGTATGATTTAAAGGAGAGTTGTCTAGCTGAAGGGTGGAAGGCTGCTGGGGGGGGGACTCTTGATCTCAGTGTTTAAAACAGCCATGTTCTTTCTATTTGATTTGTTCTCTTGCTTGTGCCTGTCCTGCTTTCCAGATTTCCTCCCCTCTCTTTGACAAAGTCATGTCCCCAAGTAAGAACAGGAGTTGGCACCTTAAATGGGGTGATGGTAAAAGGCTTTAAGTTGTATTTATGCCCTCAATTCTCTCTCTGGCTCTTGGTACTGTTTAAAACAATTTCAGGACCTGCTTTAATCTTTTACCAGTTTTTAAAGGTCACTTCTGTTCCATTCCTGGAATGGCCAAAATGCAGCATGATGTGAGCTGTATTCCATCCCAGCTCCACCTTGTACTTGTGGGGTGAGGTGATCAGTTTCTGGCCCTAAGAATAATCTCTAGGTCAGTGGAGACAGCTACAGACTTCTCAGCTGCCCCTTAAAAGCAGTTTAACTTCCACAGAGGTGTCTCAGCAAAGCTGAGATTTGGGCCTGCACGTCAGCACGTTTAATGAAACAAATACACACAAAACTCTCATGATATTTAATTCTTCTCCTAGATTTCTTCTCCCTTTTTTTTT
>NW_010354161.1:0-1075 GCF_000700745.2 Antrostomus carolinensis | reverse complement strand
TGTGCTTTGGGGTGTGCATATTCCCATAGGATTCGGTTTCCTTAGTAGAGGGGTTAAGCCTAGAGGCTGGTTCATAATAAATGCTCAGCTGCATTTCGGATTAGAGCCACAGTCTTTGACATGAAAAGCTGTGTAGGAAATGTCAGCAGTGCTGTTCTGCCACGAGGCTTCTCCTTTCTCCTGGTTTCAGAAAGGCCAGCAATGCTGCAAATCAAGTCCCCAGGCTGCATCCCCTACTTTCTGCCTTAATTACTACCAAGTGATAAAATTAACTCCATATAAAAGGCACGACCAGTTCAAGGAACACCTTCTGGCCCACACAGGCTTGGAGGGGGCACCAGCAACTGCTTCAGTTTCTAATGAAACCTCTGCAGCACTCAGCTGATGAAGCCATGCCTGGACATCCTGTACATGGGCATCTGTGTGCAGGTGGCTTCATGGCTGAGGTTCAGGTGCTGCTGAGCCTGTGCATGGACAGAAAGTGCTGCTCCCCTTTGCACACTCACAGCTTCTTGTAATCCTCAGTGGTCATCCTGTAGCCAGAAGAACGAGACAGGCTGTGTCTTTTCACGGCAGTGCTGCAGATGGCACAAATCACATCTGTTAACATGAACCTCCTGAGCTCTCATCCTTCACCACCCTCTTCCCCAGGTCAGCTCATGCTCCACATGATAGAGAAAAACAGGGTGATCCCAAAGAGCCAATCTCTGAATTCAGGGAATGCTATTTCACTGAAGGGCACCATTTGCTGCCTTTTCACAGCTTTGGACTAGGATTTGAGGTCTGCTTCGTTTCCCCAGGGCTACTGTGACTTGTCAGAGCTGGTACGGGCATACCCATCTGTGGGATGGTGCTACTTCATCCCAGGATCAGCTAGTGAGAAGGAAAGAAGGAAGAAGATGCCTTGTAGCATCATCCTTCTCCCTAGATGAATCAAAACAGGGGGAAAAATTGGGTTTCAAATGGTTTCACTTGAGGTGCAACAAAGCATCTGCTTAGATCAGAGCCATGCTCAGATCTTTCTTACTAGAATTAAATGTAAGTGCCTCTCACAGACAGGTTTCAAAAAAAAAAA
>NW_010354160.1:0-1080 GCF_000700745.2 Antrostomus carolinensis | reverse complement strand
CTGTGCACCAAAGAAAGACTCTTCTTAGTCAGACTATAGCCTGTTAGAGCAGTAACGTGTTCCTGACAGCAGGTGAAGGAAAGAAGACAAGAAAAGGCAAGGATGACATTTCTCCTGATACACCTTTCTAAATCCCAGGGATCAGCATTGTGGGTACTTCTCTATCTGAGCACTGGATCTGTATATTTATGTTTAATAGCTGTTGATGGACTTTGTTTCCAAGAATCTGTCAAATCACATTTTGGCATTTCGGAAATTGTGTTTCAATGAGTTCCTCTATATCCTTGGGCACTATATGAAAATATAAATCCTTTTGATGTTTGCCAAATACCTGCCTCATAATTTCACTTGTGTCCCTATTCCCCCTTATTCTTAAGTTGTGAGAAATAATGTATGATCATTGTTTGTTTCGTTTCCCCAGGATTTTCAAAACTTACATATTGTGGTAATGTATCTCCCACCATCTTCTCTTTTCCAGACAAACACATCTTCGGTTTAATATCTGTCGATATAGAAGGTGTCCCATCTCTTCAGAATTTTTTTTTTTCCCTTTTTGTATTTCTTCTAGTTCTAGTAAATCCTTTTTGTAATGTAGGGATGAGAATTGCATGTAGTATATAAGATAAAGTAGTATTAAAATTTTATAGATTAGCATGATGATACTTTGTTTTGTTCTCTGTGCCTTTTCCTATAACTCATGTTTCACTTGCCTTCCTTTCTGCTCTTGAGCACTGAGAAGGCATTTTCAAGAACTGAGTCTGTGTTCAGATTCTATCAAAACACAGTATTTTTTTGGTCTATATGCAGATATAAAAGAGCCTCTCTCATAAGGTTTTTCTATAAAGACAGGTAGAACTATGTGGTAACAGAATACAGATTGAAGTATGGGTTATGAGGTCTTACTAGGTAGATTCCTTCCTGGACTTGAGAAGAGGTTTCTCGCTGAGAGTGCTGGAGGTCCTCACTGAGTGGGTTCCACAGTGAACCTTACTTTCCTCAGGTGTGGACATGTCTAAGAAAACTGTAGTTTTGAAAGACATGTAGTATGGCTAAGACACAACCTCCTACTAAGCTATTTTG
>NW_010354159.1:0-1090 GCF_000700745.2 Antrostomus carolinensis | reverse complement strand
TTTAATGCTTGTAAAAATAGTCAGTTTTACTTACATGTAATTAGAATTTTCCTCAAGAACAATCTTTCCCCACCTGAATTCAGCAGTCTCAAATCTAACTACTCACACTGTATGCACAACTTTGACATTCTGCAAAAACACTGAAGATGGTAAAGCACAGATTTATACAATTACAAATCTGTAACTTGTAGCATCTCATCTGGAGAACTGCTGTGACAGCAGAGTCCCATGAAAGCCAAATAAACTATTCACAGACAGCAATCCACCATCTCCCTCAGTCATCTATCAGTAAACACGCACGCACACACACTTTATCAACTGTTAGAGCACAGTCACAGAAAAAGAAAATATAGTTCTGAAAACTTGACCCACTGGACCAGATCAGGTACAAACGACCAACAAGTTCTATTTATTTAAATGCCCACAACTAGGAAAGTCCAACCTACTGGCTGAAATACAATTACCCTCGTAGAGTCTATATACAGCCTGTATTTCTCCTGCAATCCCTTAGTGCTGACTACAGGTAGCTATCTCATTCAGAGTGTGACAGCTCGGTTCTCTGATCCAATAGCTGCTAAATCTGGTTCATTTCCCCAGCAGATTTTGCTATGCTGCCGGGTGAATTAAGTGTGGGGAGTAATATGAAGCCTTCACGCTCTAGGTGCCAGTTGATTTGCAGGGAAGACAAGATTAAGTCTCATATGGACTGTATGGTACTCCATCCTGGGAATAGCCTGGGTACCCTGTGCAGCACTCTTGCCCCCTTAAATAGCTGAAGGCAATGGAAGTCACCATAACCTCACTCCAAGGATGCTACTAAGCAACAATCTCTGCTAGTCTTAAAAATGGCTTTCAGTATACAAATCTTCATAGCAAATTTCAATAAACCTATTAACCATATGTCAACACCAGCAGAAAAGTATACAAACTGTGTTAAATTGTCTCTTAGCACATTCTTAGTAGTGTAGACAGGAGCTAGCTGGCACAGCAAGAGCTAGATGGCAAATAGAAAGCTATTTTCAAGAAGGGATGTCATTACAGTTGCATTACCCTCTGCAGCTGATCACAATACTGATTTTTTTTTTTTTTT
>NW_010354158.1:0-1083 GCF_000700745.2 Antrostomus carolinensis | reverse complement strand
ACTTGAGGCCATGTCCTCTTGTCCTATCAAAATGTTAATATTGACAATATTTTTAAAGCACTATCTATAGATAATTTGTACCTAATAATGTAATATTTTCTGTTCAGCAGATAAGACCTCCTCACTACATATTAAAAATGGATTGCAGCTTCACTTTCAGGGAGCCTAACATTTATATGCTTAAATATAATTCAAATTCAACAGGCCGCAAAGGCTCAACCCAATATCCTAGGTCCTCAGTCTTTACATTTCCACCCTCACAGGACTAAATTCTGTTGTTGCTTGATAAGAATCACATGACATAATAGTTTGCAAAAAAATCACAGGAATGCAAGACTAGAAGGAATCACCTGGTAATAAATGTTCACTTTGGTAGGGTGTATGTAACATCAGCTCCATTCATCTCAGGTTGAGAAATTCCCAGAATTTCATAATAAAACAAAAGCTTTCAAAAAAGAAGCCCAGAAGCCATAAAACTCTGCTGTGCCACAGGAGGACAGCAGGAGAGATCAAAGGTATTGCTACTATCTTAGATCCCTCCATCAGCAACAGATTTGCTAGCTGAAAACACCCAGACAGCTAAATTATCTGGAGACATTTGTACTTGCTCATCTACCCCCATATTATAGAGAAAATCCTCTATTACTATCTACTGACATTCTTATACTAAAAAGTATTATGTTCAAACAATATTTCTACAGACAACCATCTAGATATATTAATCATAAATTAAGTACAGTTGCATGCAGATACATCACAGTTGCATATCATTATCTTTGTTCACCCAGATGTTCTGGAAATCATTCATTATAGTTATATTCCGTAACTAGAGATAGTTACATTGTGTAAACATCCTATGATTTATTGTGTTTTTCATTGCTATAGGAGTGCACCTAGATGTATACAGCACATTTGACGGACCACGTCATAATGCCAAGGTCTTCAAATATGACCAGGTTAGTAGCCATAGACACCTGAAGAAAGCAATCATCCTGTGAGGTCTCAGCCAGGAAGACGCTGCCTATCATGGCTACTGATCATGAATGATATTATGGACATCTTTGGAAATCATTATTAGAAATT
>NW_010354157.1:0-1089 GCF_000700745.2 Antrostomus carolinensis | reverse complement strand
CACACTCACACCCTTGCACACTCGCTCGCTCGCTCACACACACACTCGCACACCCACACCACACCCGCGCTCTCGCTCCCCAACACGCACTGCCTGGAACCGCTCGGAGGATTTTAGAATTTCCTCTTGCTAGCAGATTCCTCCCTCCCCTCCATCCACTCCACCCCGTTCTGTAATTAGGCTTAACAAGAGCAATTAACAAAACAAACTCCTCTCCGCCTGGTGGCCTGATAATTCTGATTGTCATAATGTATTAAGATGTGTAAGCCAGTTTAAAATAAAGGTAAATTACAACATTGCACAAGAGCCATTTTGCACCTTTTTTTTACTGCTTTTATCATAGGGATAATGAACATTCAGCCACGCCTTTAATTTGAAACAGAAAAAACAAAATTCATGCCTCAACAGCAGAACTCAAAATTGTCACTTTTGGACCAACAAGAGTATATTGGGTTTTTGCTAGCTTATTAGTGGGCAGATCCCTCCTTCTAGGCACAGCACAGTCCATAGAAACACATTTTTCTTTCTGGAATTACCTAGTGACCCTGAAAATTCTCAGTAAAATCAAGTTTAAATGCATCTTCTGGCTTTACAGGCTTCCATGAATCACTGCATTGCAATTGTTCCTTTCTCCCTGCCTGGTGTCTAATGGCGTGTATATATTTCTGATGTTTTGTCTATGCACTTTCAGTTCACTTTCCTTCAGCAATCAAATCAAAGAAATCTAGTGTCAGAAAAAAACATCAACTGAGGACCAACTGATTTCAGGCAGGCAGTGGAAAAACTTTGATGTCCTTTGATTTCAGTGAGCTATGGGTTCAACCCACCCAGAGAGTTTACACACAGACTGAATTCAATTGGAAAACATATCTAGTTTTTGTTCTGCTTATGCGCTCTGGGAGCATGTAATTAAAACTGTCAACATAAAATTAGTAAACATATCAAAATCCTAAGTGCACAGAAAATTCATGAGCATAAGAGAAGAGCAGAAAATAAAAAACAGTTTGGTACATGACATGGACTCATGTTCACATGAACTGAAGAAATATTCTGCTCCCTCAGATACATATAACCTGATTCACAATACCA
>NW_010354156.1:0-1090 GCF_000700745.2 Antrostomus carolinensis | reverse complement strand
TCACAACTAACTACAAACACAAATCACCTTGATCACCATGGGCAGCTTAACCATGCCAAGGACCGGACTTCAGCTGCAGCACCTCGTTAACACTGCTGTGCTGTTTGCCAGTCACAGCTCTGGCAGCAGCTGTGTAAAGGAATTCATCTCATGAAAGTGATTAAAAACTGAGGAAGAACAGCTATACTGGCTGTATATAGGGAGATGTCAAGCTCAGACATCTCCTAGCCCAACTCTTTTTCACACCACTTTTATTATCTACAATTAGCAAGTGGTCAATAACATCTCAGTATAATACGTTGGTGTTACACATCAAAAAGGTGTATAACCAAGTAGGATTATAAGAGAAACAGTAAATCTGCAGTCCCCTCAGTGGCTGTAGAAGAAAGCTGGAGGATAAAACTTGGCACTTTGAAAATGAGATTATTAGGCTGTCCAGGTTTGGGGAAACCACCTCATAGGCCAAATTTTCATTTGGTACAGCAGCAGATTTCTGGGTACCACACCAGAATCCCTGGCAGACTATATGAGCAGCCTTCAGCACATAAGGAAAGCATTGTTTTCACTTCTCTTTTCTGCACAAATTCTTTTGCCCTGATCTGAAAGCTTTCTATTTTTTTTCCTCTCTCTTATTTTTGTTCTGGGTTTTTTTTGTTGTTGGTTTTTTTTCTGTTTGTTGGGGGGGGGGAATTGTTTTTAAATAAATTGTGGAGCCCTGAACAAACATTTATGCACCATAATATTTACTGAAGAGTTGCACAATTTATGACCTTCCCATTTGGAAGCACTATATTTTAGATTTTGGTCTTCTTTATTATAAGTTAGATAAGCTGGTTCTCTACATGTCCAGATTGATATTCCTATTCATTACTTCTACATCTTTAAGTTTCAAAAGGCTATAAATAGGAAGAAAAGGGGATGGTAGACTTGACATTAGCTGAAGAACAGAAGACAGCTGACTTTCCTTAACAGGAATGACAGAAGACGCAATATGTAAAAGATGAAAAAAATAAGCAGCTCAAAATCTAAGAAGTTAACAGCTTTAAAAATTTTCCAGTTCATGTATCCGCAGAGCTTGCTCTATGAATCT
>NW_010354155.1:0-1090 GCF_000700745.2 Antrostomus carolinensis | reverse complement strand
GCTTAAATATCTCCTTGTGTCTTAAGGGAGAAAAAATATCTCCTGGTTTAATTCAGGGGGTTCATTCCTTTGAGTGTAAGGCCTGGAGAGCTTGGCAGAAAAGACTGCTGCAGCATACCAGGAAGGTAATAAAATTAGAGAATTGGTTTACTCGTCCCAAGTAGCAGGAGCAAACCACTTGACTGGAAAACAGAAAGCTCCATGAAGTGACCAGGGCAACCTTAATACATACATTGATTATGTTTTTTATTTGTTTGTTGGATTTTATTTTGGTTTTGGGGTTTTGTTTGTTTGTTTGTCTTCGTTTTTGTTTGTTATACACTGAAAATATGCTATATGAGGCAGACACGTACTTTTTAACAGCACCTCATCTCATGGCAGATTTTGGACCATTTTGTTGTTGTTCTACATTGCATGAAGAGGTTATGGGGGTAGTAATCAAATTAAGAGCTGTACAGACACTAAATCAACAGACTTCCTGGTGTGAGATAGCTCAGACTATGCTTCTACACATTTCAGTACTTAATTTGGTCACTGATGTTTCACTTTTCAAAATTTATTGGTTATTATTCAATGCTAATAATTTGTACAACTCAGAGGTACATGAACTGAGGCAGCTTTTGAACTAGCACATTAGAATTTGACAAATTTTGCCAGCAATTACTCTTCCTCTAAATTAGATGCGTGGATCTGTTCCACTTTAACTATATTTGACATCTGTTGAGTGCCTTGGGGATACCGGTGATGGGACAAGAGGCGTCAGGTTAGGGTCATCTTTTCAGGGCAGCTCTAGTGCATGTTATTTCTCTGATCACATATTTATGTTTTGAGAGAACATAAAGGAGTCTATTCTCCACTTGATACACATATCTAAGCATTTTTGATGTGAGAGGACTCAGGTTACTGGTTATAGGTTTGCACCACAGTACTTTTTGTATATTAATTAGCTTGAGCATCAAGTAAGGCTATTTTGATAGGGACACTTAAGAAGTAGAGTCTATATTGCAACCAAACTCCTGTCTCCTTCCATGGAAGCCATGCCTTCTGTCAACAATCTGCCCGAGGATGGACTGAAGGACTTTCCCTCCCC
>NW_010354154.1:0-1089 GCF_000700745.2 Antrostomus carolinensis | reverse complement strand
TCTGTCCTGGATCACAGGTGGTGCATTTCCATGGACACTATTAGTAAATCCTCCAAATGTACAAAGGAAATCCTCCAAATCCCCCAGACGAAGTAAGATTCCCCCAGGCAAAGAAAGGAGACCTTTCCATAACTATGCAAAATGAATTTCTTTTAAAGCTGCACAGCTAAGAGGGCCTTGCTAACGTCGAGCTGATAATGAACAAACACAACGCACCAATCTGGAAATATCACGGTTCATAGTATTTAAAGCAAAGTGCATTTTGTTTCTTTGTTGAATTATGCTTTGATACCTCGGCATTGATGAATGCATCACCCAGAGAGGTGGCCAGTCTGGCCTGACAGACTTGGAGTTGGAGAGCTCCAGAAACACACTGCAGACTCTTCCAGCCCCTGTAAATATCGAAAGTGCTCAAAACTAATGGCTCTAGTAAAATACAAATACAAAGAGCAAAGGCTTGAAATCCTCCTTTTTGTGTCTTTCAAAGAGCTCCTGGCACCAATGAAACTCCTAGTAGCAGTTGTTTCAGCCTCTTCTTCCCCACTTTGCCAAAGCCAGATCACATTTAAAGTCCTGCAATACACCTGAGGGTCTATTTTGATGCGTTTGTCTCTCATTTACAAAGATTAAATCTCTCTGTTACTTTTATTCATCCACAGGCAATGACTGTTGTTTAGAAAAGATAAAATTTGAAACCTCACACTTGTGTTTTCAACTGTTTCAATTTTCATTCAAGCTGTAAATGTGTTGTGGTTTTCCCCAAGGTTTCCCACTCACTCCATGCCCGCTGGACATGGTACAAACAAGTGCTCTGCAAGAAGATTTAGAGAATAAAATCTTGTTTCCTTCCAGGTAAATCCAAGCCTAGCCCAGAAGCATCCTAACCAGAATTAACGTGGCAGAAATCTTGACATCCCAGTTTGAGTGAATTGAGGTTCAGAGAAATTAAATTGAAGCTCATTTTCTCCACATTATTTTTACTTCTGTCTTTCTGGAAACTGAAAGCCTGCAAAGTTAGCTTCTACAGGAGGAGGAAAGATTGGAAAGGAAAGGTGATATCAAGATGCTTGGCTGAGAGAGCCCTGGGAA
>NW_010354153.1:0-1086 GCF_000700745.2 Antrostomus carolinensis | reverse complement strand
TCCATCTGTTTTCCAGCTCTGTGGAAGACAAGACAACCAGCAGAGCTGAGACTCTCCAAGAGTTGAAGACTCTGGCTGATTAATGACTAAGAAAACAGGTTCTCCAGCCCAGAATGTTATCAGTTCACCTGGAGCATATAACACATACCACAGAGTGTCAGAACAACCAAGTGTTAAAATGTACATTACCTCTAAGAATACAATAATCTTTCCTTGGAATATATATGGGGTTCTCTCATATATGTAAATTTTAGTCCCAGCATTGTTCCCTCAGTTGGGATTGAGGACAAGCTCCTATTGTGGCTAGGACTGCTTCTTTGGTAGGTGTGCTGGCTTATACCAGTTAGACATACACAATATCCTTAGTCTATGATGAGAAAGATTACCCAGATCAGCAATATCATAATACCTTTAGCTTGTCAAGGTAGTAGAGCAGAAAAGAAATAGAAGTGAAAAGTGAAGAGCAGTTGCTGCCCTGAATATTTATGAGTGGAAATCATGACTAGAAGATTTTACTAATTCCTGAAAAATTAGGATATTACTTGAAATTTTCTTTTAATACTGAGATATTCTATTTAATTTTCATTTGCAACATTTTTTTTCCCTTTCTTTCACTGTTATCTGGTAAATTTGGGTAAAATCCTTCAAATAACAAAAGACTTTTTAAAAATCTCTTTTTTTCTCATGTCAAACTGCAAAGTAAATCAATTTCACTGTGGCTTCAAATTTGATACATACATTTGATCAAACTTCAAATTTGATACATACATTGACTATAAAGATTATTGTGCTTCCAGGTTCATTTGAAAACAAGTGCTCATGGAAGATAAAATTTATGAGGGCTTTAAAACACATTGTGTCCCATAAGCTGCAGTAAATAACCTTAATTATTAAGTGACAATCTCAAACATATACACACAGCCAAGTAATCTCTGTTAAATTCCTAGTCAGCTGACTTAAGGCACAGGGGTTTGGGAAGTACATTCATTTTTTTTCATACCACAGGACAGAGACACGGATTTATCCTAACTGCATGTATTAACATCTCCATGTCATAGATTTCCGTTTCAAGTAGAATAGCTTCAT
>NW_010354152.1:0-1088 GCF_000700745.2 Antrostomus carolinensis | reverse complement strand
CCTTGCCATGCAAACCCAATACAATTGGTAAATAACAGATGGAATATCTAAAAATACTTAATCAAACTGGACATAATAAGTCCATGGGCCCTGATGGGATGTATCTATGAATGCTGAAGGAACTGATTCATTTTGAGGCCACTCTCAACTATCTTTCAATGATCATGGCAATTGGGGGAGGTGCCTGAGGACTGGCACAAAACTGGAAGGAGTGGCTGTTATGCCAGAGGGTTCCTACAAGCCTACGGGAAAACTTTGGAATGTAAGGGCAAGTGGTAAAAGGATAATTAGGATTCCTGAAACAGAAGTTAAAGGGTAGTTGAACATCATGGTTTGTTTCTTGCCTGAAGTAGCGTGCTTAAAATGCCCTTTGAGATTACGAAACCTGATATTCTAATCCTGTTCATTCTCCTTCAGCCAGGAAAATTATTCTAGACTCAAAAATAGAGGCTTTTAATTGATCATGTTAAGCTGTGCCTGACTTTTGAGAGACAATCATGTAAGTGTTTGGTGTGAATGAATGGATTTTGAGTATATTGATATTTCTGTAATCTCTCTCTCTCAAAAAAAAAACAGTTTGGGGGTGTGTATATATTATATAAATCAGGCTGCTTGCTGATATTTTGGAATTCATAGGTAATAAAGTGCAAGGTTTAAGCTGAAATATAATTATAGTACTAAGACTCCTGCTGGTGTAAGCTTGCTTGTGAGGAATTTTGAGATGCTGCAAAATTACTAATGCACTCATTGTTTTGTTTTGGTTTTTTTTTCCAAACCTAAACTTAATACATATGGATGACTAGATCAGTTTCTTAAAGCATGTTTTTTTATTTGAAGTGTGGCAAACTCACTGACTTTAATTTCTTTGAAGACATTCAGATTCAAAATCATGCAATTTGACACAAAGTAACAAGCACCTAATTCAACTCTATCAGCTCTGATGAAGTCCATACTGAGGGAAACCTACATAAAGGACACAGATCTTTGCCTGTTTAGTTTCCAAGACATGTTGTTTGTTAGTGTATTTAGTAGCAATAATGCAAACTAGTTCTACTGTACAATTTAATCTCTCTCTTCCCCCCTCGCCC
>NW_010354151.1:0-1058 GCF_000700745.2 Antrostomus carolinensis | reverse complement strand
CCTTCCAACCCCCTACCATTCTGTGATTCTGCAAAAACAATGTGGCTAGTATTTGAGGATCTGATTTGAAGTTGTAAAAATATGTTTTAGTAACTGAAATTAATTTGTAGGCATCCTGCTTGTGCAGTAGCACTGTGGCAATTTTTGTGCATGAGGACTTGTGATGAGGTGCTTAGTTGTAGAGAACGTTCATGGGCTTCTTAAAAGTTTAGTTAACAAAATGTGTGCTCACTGGAACATTTGCAGTGCCTAGCTCTGGATGTGGAACCTTCGTTCCCTCCTGTAATCAACTGATGGAGGGAGATAGTTCTAGGTATAGTTGATCTCAGTGCTCAGAGACAACTTTTGAGAACATTCCTCATATATAGAAGCTTAGACATAGATACTTACACTGTTTGTAGTGAGTGTTGTGTTACCTTCTGACCTCTGCAAGTCTTAGTGGTCATATTGTACAGTTTGTTTGTGTAGGCAGTCTTAAGAGGAACCAGGGAAGGGAGCCAGTTGAAGTGGACAGGTAGGATTTGGTAGGATGAGGATTGCTTGTTTTAACTCCTGTGACCCACTCAGATTGTAGGAGTTAATAGAGCTGCTTATTCTGTATCTCCAGTTTAAGAACATTGTTTTTCCACAATAGCAGAGCATACTTCTTTCAATCATCAAATGCAGTACATGAAGGTTACTAAAGATGCCACAAAAAGTATCCTGAGGTTTAAAAAACCTGCCTTACATAATGAGAAAAAATTAACTTGCTTAAGGTGAGCCATGTGGCTAGTTTTACGTTTTTCTTCTTTTCCGAGTTTTACATAAATGTGTGTATGTTTCAGTGCTGACAACACATGGGAACCTGAAGAAAACTTAGATTGTCCAGAGCTAATCGAAGCTTTTCTGAACTCTCAGAAAGCTGGTAAAGAAAAAACAGATGGTGCCAAAAGGAAATCTTTGTCAGATAGTGAATCTGATGATAGTAAATCAAAGAAAAAGCGTGATTCTGTAAGTATATGTTCACGTGCTAAGTTTTGTTTTTCCTGTGTTTCTTCCTTACCTCTCCATCCCCCCCC
>NW_010354150.1:0-1085 GCF_000700745.2 Antrostomus carolinensis | reverse complement strand
AAAAAGCTAAGGAATAGCATATCTCTTATCACTTATCATTGAAGAGACACAATTATGTCAGCATCAACATTTCCTAAATTGTCAGTATTGGATATTTAACTTCAAAGACTTTCCATTTGCCAATTACCTTGATCTCCTATAATTTCTTTTTTGATTTTTACTTTTGACAGTCAGCTTAAAACCTCAAAACCAGTGTTTACTTACATATGGTAATTCAAATAAGGAGCCCAGATTTAGTGGCAACCTTTCCAAAAGGGAAGGACTGCTTACAAAATTGATTTTGCAATTGTTTCTGGTTTATAGCCTTTTTCCAGACGTGCAAGGTTCTATCTGAGACACATAGCAACTGTATGAATAAGATTTCTTCCAACACTGCAAATAAAAAGAGGCTCCAGGCAGTGTCTGACCATGAATTAGATGTTTATTATACTAAAATAAATAAAATTACCTAGATTGCAAGGCTTCCAGCAAAAAGATGTTTTACTGGTTCTCATGCTGTATTGAAGATGCTACCCACCTGTCAGACTAAATAAATGAATGGAATTGAAGCTGTTTTATTGCAGGAAACAAACATGAAAAGAAATGCCAGCAAGAGGTTACAATTATTCAGTCTGTAACTGTTTACTGGGATTGGAAACTAAAACTGCAGCAAGAAAAAGGGACCTGGCAGGCAGAGAAGCTCCAGCTCTAGGCAGCACTACACTCTCTTTCAATTTGCTTAAACTAATCTCTGTATTGCTTTTTAATAATACAGTAAGGATAATAACAAAGCAAAACAAGAGTAATAAAATATCAAGGAGGAATTCTACTTAGCTGCATTTGTCTTGCACAACTTCAGATGCATTTTGAGATATGTTCTGTCATTAATTTGTAGTTAGTTAAGAGCATGTACCAATAGCAAAACTCAGTCTCCAATCCCTTATCTAGACAAATTCTAAGTAACATTCCAAAAAGAAAATAAAAAACCCCCTAGGTTTCAAATACTGACACTGATCTTCACAGCATATGCTTGGCTGCTCATAGGTTTTTAAGTACAAACATTTTTCCAAGGGTTTTGTTTTGGGGTTTTTTTGTTTGTTTTGTTT
>NW_010354149.1:0-1088 GCF_000700745.2 Antrostomus carolinensis | reverse complement strand
GATATCCCAGTTACCATCTTCCATCCCAAGCAGACTTTATGCATTTGGCTCACTGATTAAGGTACATGTTTCATGGTTAACCTGTTTGATGACTTCAATGGTCAGGTCTACTACTCAATCATGAGCCCTTCTTTACTTTGCATCTCTTCATAGATGTCCCCATGTTACATGAGCCCACTGAGCTATGCTCCTTTGCACTCGGGATGTAACTGGTCTTGGATCATTTATATCCCCAGCTCCAAAACCCTACAGGTTAATGTTGCATCTCTCTCTTTTCACCAGAGGCTCCAGGTGCAGCCATGGTCCCCAACTGTGGTGTAAAGCATTTTCTCATGGCTGGTCCTGTATGGACTTGCCCAAGGGCAACTCCACAAACTATCTTGTTTGACCTGTTCAAAGACTTGTTTCTGCTTAGGATGTCACTCAAATTAGTTCTTCTTTTAGGTCACTTGACTGTAATGTGGAATATACATTCTACACAAACCCACGAAGCATTAAGAACCTGATTCACTGGCATGTGTTGACACTCATCTTACCATTTCATAACCAGAAACTGGATCTCCTGCACAGGTCCTTTGACTCTGATTTGTTTTATGCTGAAATCAGCTTTCCAAAGAATTTGGATTATTCTTTTCCTTTTCTCAGACATTTCCTCCACTATGCTGTCCCATTCAATGTCATCAATGCATTGCAGGTGATCTAGGCCTTCACCCTGTTCCAATACAGTCTGGATCAGTCCATGACAAATAGTAGGGCTGTGCTTCTAGCCATGGGGCAGACGGTTCTATGTGTATTGGACGCCTCTCCAAGTGAAAGCTGCTGCAAAGAAACTGAGAAAATGCACTGGTAATATCAACTGGAGCATACCACTTATTTGCCTTTGGCTTCATTTCATACGGGAGTTCTAGCATGTCCAATATGGCAGCATTCAATGGACATATGGCTTCATTCATGCCATGAAAGTCCGCTATTAGCCTTCACCCTCCACCAGATTTTGCACTCACCAGATGGGACTATTAAAAAGTGATTAAGTCTTGCTGATCACTCCTTGGCTTTCCAGCTGACAAATCAGCTCATGGATTGCAACC
>NW_010354148.1:0-1084 GCF_000700745.2 Antrostomus carolinensis | reverse complement strand
CCATTCTATGATTCTGTGATTCTATGATCCCTTCAAACCTCTCAAAGAATGGGCTTAATCCACAGCATCAGGCACTTCTAGTTCTACTGCTTCTTCAACAGAAAGCAACAGCGAGTGTCTAATGCACACAGAAATAGCCTGTGAGCAGGGTTTCTGAACGTGACTGTCCTTTAAGGAGCAGAGTAGGGCTCTGCCAGGGAATGAAACAAGACTGTGAACATGGCAGTCCTTTGTCCAGCACCTGGGATCAGTGCATCGCTCAACTCTGCTGCCTCCTCCGCTGGCTGCCTTTACTGCTGCAAGCTTCAGCAGGGTTTCATGCAGCTGTAGCTCATGAAAATGAGGGCAGATATATGACCCTTATGTTCTCATGACTCACAGTCCTCCTTATCTGAGACTGGCCTGCCTTTGTGAGGCAGGTTAAGCCACGTCCTGCTGGTGGGTTGGTTCTGTTTGGCCAGAGTCAGGCTTTGGTTCACAGGATTTGAAGGTATCTCCTGCCTTGTACCACTGAATACCTTAATGAACAGATGGACATAAAATCCTCTTAAACTTTGTCCACTGAGGATCACTGTGAAGGTTTCATCTTAGTGCACGGTTTTTGGAGGGAGACACAGACATACTCTACAGAGCTAAAAGTTCTAGTTTTTATTGGAGCTGCTCAGAAACTTTTGCACTCCCAAGTTTTTGTGAAATACTGGATTTTACATAAAAAGAAAAGAGTTTGTGGAAGCTTTAAAAAAAACCTGCATACTATTTTTCTTACTAGCTGTAGTTTGTATTTAGGCTAGTACAGTGCATCTTTATCAGTGCTCGGGCCAGTTTTTGTAGCTCAAAGTGTTTGGGGACATTAAGAGAGAAAACTTTGAAAAGGATACCTAGCAGAGAAAGAACTGTATTTCAAATCTTGTTTGAGCAGATATAGGAAAATAATGAGGTGTGGCTGTGTGAGACCTGTTCTAAGTGGCAAGATCTGCAGTACAGGATGGCTTTTGTACCAGCAGCAATGAGGATAGCAGACATGGTGAATAAATGGTTTGTTTGAGTTTGTGTTTGAGTGGAGCAAGAAGTGTAGGATACAGAA
>NW_010354147.1:0-1086 GCF_000700745.2 Antrostomus carolinensis | reverse complement strand
AACTTTCAGAATTTTTTCTGAATCTTTTAGAAATCTTTCAGAGGAGAATGGTGCAATTTTAATTTGTTTGACAGCCACCACTGTTTGGCAGAGTCTTCTACCTATATATGCAAATTATTTGTAGTCTGAATTGAGAATTTTGGGGATTATATTGTTTCCTGAATTTGGCTAACAATTTAACTTGGAAATAATGTGCTGCTCTTGTTCCTTTTCATGTGTCCTGTTTTGGGTTGGGGTTTTTTTTGGAGGTGGGAGAGAGAACACTTCAGTAATTTTTAAATCACCCAACTTAAAGCATCTCTTTGGGCTTATACTTTATGCATACAAAAAGCTTTGTTTCCCTTACTGACCACAGTTTAAATGCACTAACTCCATTAATTTTTACAGGAGTAATCCGTGGGGAAAAGAAGTTTTTCATTTAGTGCTTTGCTAGTGATACCCAGTTTTGGAAGATGTTTCTTGTATTTGTTTATTGAATGTAAAAAAAAGTGTGTCTGTAAGATCAGATCTAATATACTCCCACTGATTTTCACCTGGAAAATGTAACTGTAAAAAATTAGTTCGAGGCAATGCATGAATCTATGATAAAACTATAAATTTACTCTTGGTAAAAAAAAATCTGCTTTGCCTGTTTTAGCCTGAATTCACCATCGTAATCGATAGTAATCACA
The DNA here is from genome assembly GCF_000700745.2 of Antrostomus carolinensis. Classification (NCBI taxonomy): domain Eukaryota; kingdom Metazoa; phylum Chordata; class Aves; order Caprimulgiformes; family Caprimulgidae; genus Antrostomus; species Antrostomus carolinensis. Next base: position 415 of record NW_010354147.1, on the reverse strand, counting down.
AAAGCTGCAACATACATCCCAGCTATTGGCATCTGGCTGTATATCGTGATAGCTTAGCACACAGAACTTAAGACTTTCTTTCTCATTTTCATTGAGCAGAGCACTAAAAATATCCTGACCAAGTGCTAACAAAGTTATTTTAGGACAGTAGCCAAGATTTTTGTGATTTGGGGAAGGCTACGTGGTAAAGTTACTGTTGTGTGCCGTGAAATCTGTGCCGTGGGTGTAATCAAGTGTGCTGGGCATGCTGAAGAGGGTGGGTTTATACTCTCCTTGCTTTGACATCTGCACATCCAGTCTGTCTTTCTATATGAATCTGTGGGCAGATTGCTTGCAAGTAAAATATGGTTTCAATTTTTATCCCCTGGATTTAAGAAAAATAAAAATATTTGTTTGTTGGGGAGAAAAAAAAAAA
>NW_010354146.1:0-1088 GCF_000700745.2 Antrostomus carolinensis | reverse complement strand
CAAAAAAACCCCAAACCTCAAACCCTGGAAGATTAGGAGAACAACCATGACTTTCTTTAATGGCTTTTTACCTAGGACAACGTAACATTTTATTGGAATAAACTATTTTACTACTTATTTACTAGTATTTGTGTCTGAATCATTTGCCTTGAACTTTCCAGAAATAATTTAAATTCAGATAATTCAAACATCAGGTCTGGAAGTTACCATCAAAAATAGTTTTTAAAAAAAAATTACCACTTTTATTTTTTTTTTCAATAACTGTGAACAGCAGATCAAGGGCTCAGATGTAATAAATTTTGTTTTAGAGGGAGTAATCAGTTGCTTTCCCAGGCTGGCTGAGAATGATCGACACCTTGGAACCAATTATCATTAACACATTTCCACGCTGTCACATAACTGGTATTTTCAGTCATTTAAAAAGCCTTAGCCAAATGTTAACTTATGCATTAGACCCTTGCTGCCTTGAACTGACATTTGCCAATCGCACCCTATGGACAGGTGAGGAGTTTTTGCACACGGTGTAATCTCTCAGTAAAAGCACACAGGCTTCTGCTCAAATGCATCCGACCATAAAAACTTTCACTTACTCAACCAGAAAGGTTCTACCTCTATGTGATCAAACGTACTGTTAAATCTTGATCAGAAAGTATTAAGCATCGAGTAAATTGTGTGTGATGGCTTTGGGAAGGCACTGTTCCTCATTTGGTCCAGCAGATCATACCACAACATCCACTTCATAAAGTGAAGCTGTTCATGAATGCAAGGAAAGCAATTTGTGCTGTAATGCATCATTAAGTTAAATTAACCCAATCATCCACCTGTTAAGCGAACAAAATTAAGGAAAACCTCATTCACAGCAAGTTCGCTGGCACACAATTGGCAGGGAATGGCTGCATCATGCCAAAAGTTCCTTAATCTCATTAGTTAACTTTCAGCTCTTTTCTAGCCAAGTAATGTACTTTACTTCTAACATTTTAGCACATTTATCACAGCCAAATACAAGTTCTTTCTCAAAATTAACAGTAACAAAAACTGTACTTCCTTAGAATGTTTCTGTCTGTTTTCATGGGAAGTGGAATATGTTT
>NW_010354145.1:0-1086 GCF_000700745.2 Antrostomus carolinensis | reverse complement strand
AATAAAATAAAATAAAATTAAAATAAAATAACATAAAGTAAAATAAAGTAAAATACAATAAAATACAATAAAATAACAATTTATTCTAATGGAGTGAAGGGATTGAGTGAAGGGGTAGGAAACAGTGAAATGAGATGATTGAGAGGTCCATCCGCTTGTCGTTTGGTGATGAAATTGGTACTAAAATGTAATGCTGGTTGTAGAACTTTGTGTGGAGCTGTGAAACTGCAGTTTTTCTTCAGAGAGTAAATACCGTATTTTGCAGTTTGGAGCGTAAAAGGGAAGAAGTGGCTTTATTTTTAGATGCTTGTAAGTTGAGTTTTTTTAAAAAATAAATGATTAAAGTGCTTTTTTTAATCTCTGGAGCATGGCTGGGGTAGGAAGTTAAGTTGGATCAAGTGGATTTATTATTAGGGGAAATATTCTGCTTATTTGTGGAAAAAACTTGAGTTTGTGGAGTTTTTTTTTCCCTCCCCTTTTTTTTGGTGATGTGTTTTCTCGCCCGTTGACCTGGAGGAGTTGATGATCTTTGGTTTGAGCGGCCGATCGATGGGGTGGGATTGACAACTCGGTGTTCTAATGAGGGGGAAAAAAAAGAGAATTTAACAAAAAAATCCTCTAAAGCATGAAATTTGAATGAAATGTGTGATTATAATTCAAGGACTGTTTACTCCAACCTCTAGGGAGCGGGTGAATGAACACAGAACAAGTGAGTTAGCTCAACCTCTCTACTCATTCTTTCCTCCTGGTTGTACGGTGACTCTACTTTAGGGTGGGGATTAAGTAGGGAAACTTTACCTGGAGCTGGAGGGGTTGAGCTCAGCATCACTTTTTGGGTGGGTGTTGATGGGTAAGGGGATGAGGGTGCGTTCGGAGCGACCCCTCCATGGCGGGGTGAGGACCGAGGTGCTTTGGGGAAGGACGAGGAGTCGCGGGCGAGCGGCTCTTTGCTCGGCTGGCGTTTGCTTCGCCATATGCAAATGATTGAGTTTCATTTGGGATCAATTCCCAGGGGCCCTCCTTTCCTGTGATGCTCTGGATTTGGCAAGCTCAAATCTTGATGGGTTATAGGAAAAAAGAGGGGGG
>NW_010354144.1:0-1087 GCF_000700745.2 Antrostomus carolinensis | reverse complement strand
CTTCTGGTAGCAGACCTAACTTCAAGTCATGAAACTTGTAATAAATGCACTCTTTATTAAAAATATATAGTCAGTGTCAACAGCTTTGGGTTTTGCTTGGGGTTTTTTGTGATTTTGTTACAGACTTAATAAAACTATTTGCTAAACAGAAGATATAAGCAGCTCTATTGACACATGACAGATTAATCTCTCCACTGCTGACCTTTCTTCCACCAAATCTCCTACCCCAGCTGTCTCACCAATACCTCACCTAGCTGGCATGCCACCAGCTTAACAGAGCCAAAATGGGCATCTTTGTCTTCCCAGCCAAGTACTGCACCCCCAGCATGTTCCCTGTCACTCAAGCCTGTAATAAAAACATCATTTTTGTTTCACCTTTCCGTAGGCTTCCAAATCCAGATCATAAATAAACCTTTCTGCTGCTTCTTCTACACATTAAAGATAATTTTCTTGCCTTTTTTTGCCTGCACAGCTAAATGCTCACTTAAGCTTTTGGTTCTCATTTGGATTCATTTATTCTCAAGCTCCATTACATCGTATCAACCATTCCCCTTTCAGCCCATTCTAAATGCAGTTTTTAGTTTTATCTCCATTTAGGTTTCATCACAATGGGTAAAAATTCCAAAAGCATAAAACAGCCTAAAAACCAAAGATCCTTGAATCCATTTAGGATTCTAAATGGATAGGGGTGGTTTTTGTAAGCACTCATGCAGCTAAAGATGTAGATTATCATTATTAGACACACGGACATCTACAAAAGCTTATCTGTCTGACAATGGCACCTAAATATCTTGGAAATTGGACAATTTTCCACGCTCCTCCACTCTTGTAATCCTTCTGCCACCTTCTTGTGTTCCATGCACCAGGTTTTTTTCCATATAATTTCTTAACTTTGTCCTTTTTTGCCTTCTCTTCTCTTTTGGCATTTTCAGTTCTACTTCTTCTGCTACCATCTATTTTATATACAGCTTTGACACCTTCTCCCATAAATGTCTAAAATTTCATTTCACTTCATGCCCTTGGCATAAAACATCCTCTGTGAACCTCCTCCTTAACGGCACACCTAACTCTAAGCAGTAGATCAGGA
>NW_010354143.1:0-1062 GCF_000700745.2 Antrostomus carolinensis | reverse complement strand
CAGCTCCAGCCCTCCTGGCCACCAGCCAGCCCCGGTTCTCTGTAGGGCCAGCACAGTGTGCCCACGACCCCAGCCCTCCTCCCTCGCCCAGGGGACCCTCTGCCCTCATTCTCCCCCACGCAGTGACTGCAGCCCCTGCTTCCAGCTTTCCTGCAGGCACTGCTGCCCCCACTGCAAAGCATCTTGCCAGAGCTGTTTGTGCTGCTCAGCCAAGCAGCACCATCAGGGTGCTCAGTGTGACATGTCTTCCCTCCCTTCCTCCCTTCTTTCCCTCCTTCCTCCTGTAGGTGTTTGGAGAATACCTCCAGCCTTCTCAGATGACAGACGTTCTCCTCGTGGCCATTGAGGCCTTGACAGCAGATGACATCTATGACAGGCAGATGGGCAGCAGCATCCTGGACAGGGCCATGAGAGAACCTGCCTCCTGGCTGACGGATGTAAGTGCCCTGTGGCTGGATTGCCCTGCCCACGAGCCCTGTCAGGCCTTGCTCCTCCTTCCCTCCCTAACCCAGCTCGCTCAGGCACCTGAAGCCATTTCAAGCAGCAGAGAGGGATGGGAAGGGCAGCAGTTTCAGTGGTCAGCTTTGGCTGTGCTCCGGTGGCAGCACCATCCTCACCTCTGTCCCCTCCAGGTGCCAAAGATTGTGAGGTACATCCACAAAAACGTGGAGTGCATCTGCACGGAGCCAGCCCGGCACAGCCTGGACTCATTCCTTCTCCTGCTGACTGAGTGGCGCCCCAGGGAAGTGGTCAGGAGCCTTATGAAGATTTCTCCAGCATGCGACAGGTACTGGCCTCGACAGCCTTGAGGGCTTGTTTCCTGTGGGGAGAGGGGCCCAGACACCCCCTGGCTGCCAGACCCACAGGACATTCCTGAGGAGCAGGGCCCTCCGTCCCACCACGCTTCCCAGCCCCGGTGGGTCGGCCAGGCCTGCAGCAGCCAAAGCTGGCCAAGCCAGAGCCCCACCACCACTCTCCTCCCTGCTCCATGAGGAACACCACCTCAGCCCCCTTCTGCCTACCCAGGCAGGTCCCCCAAGCGAAGAGGGTGGGCAGGGCCAG
>NW_010354142.1:0-1086 GCF_000700745.2 Antrostomus carolinensis | reverse complement strand
AATACTTCATAGATGTGTTTATCTACTGCCCACAGAGGCTAAAACCTTTACACAGGGTACTACTGTCTTTAGAAGAAAGGGGAAGTGTATTGCTTAAAAATGACCCTGAAATTCATGGCTGAATGTCTTGAGAAGAATGCAAGTGGATTGATGCTATTGGAGCTGATTGCGAAGCTTTAAAATGTTAGAGTTGCGTGTTTTCTAGGATTATTATTCATCTTTTTCATCTGTTTTACTAATTTAATCAGGAACGTGAAACTTCTACTGGCTCTGCTTGGTTTTGCGTATCGGCAAGTTTAAAGATCCTGAAGTTCTGTCCTCCAGTACAACAAATTGTCTCTACATGTGTGTCTGGAAACCTTTGCTGCTTCAATGGAGACACGTTCCAATGGCAGAATTTGACCTTGTCTTTTAAAATCTATTCTTTTCCATTGCTGCTACTATTCTTAGTATCCTTTGTTTCTGTAGCTAAGGTGGAATTTTTTAAATGAAATTTTTTAAAAATTACTTTTTTTCTTTAGCAGCTGTAAGCAGAAACACATATAGGAATCTTTATTTGTTCAGAGGGATTATGAAAACAAGGTAATTAAACACAATGCAACATCATAAAGACTACGGTCTTAAAGGCTTCTGTGATATGTCAAATTGATTTTTAAGTCTCCTGTGTCTATATGAGTAAAAGTGCTGTTGGTAGGTATGGTTTACATATATAGATTCATGGAGAATTTTCTTCTAAAGCCTCCAACACTTTCTTATCCTAAATTTAGGCAATCCTAAACTGTAAGGTTATTTAAAGCAGTTTTATTTAATTTCCTATGCATATTGAATGAGAGTGCTTTTTTAAAAATCCCTGAAAAGCAGACCTAAATACAAATCTTGTAACATTAGAACTTCAATGGAAAAGACTCTGGCAGGTTACATTTCTTTCATACTTTTGTGTTTCCTTTGAAAGAAAAACTTTCCCAGATGGTCATTGCAGGGTACTGAATATGACCAGTAATTTTATGTAAGCATTTCAGTTCATAGTCCCTGTCAGAATTCCTTATTTAAGTATTGGATTCTTTGCAAAGGGTTTTTTATTTTTTT
>NW_010354141.1:0-1084 GCF_000700745.2 Antrostomus carolinensis | reverse complement strand
CTTTATATAATCGTATACACTTCAGCATGAAGATAAAATAAAAAGCAATTTCCTCTTTTAATATTGTCACTGTGTAGTTAGATTCTAAGACCACCTTTTCTAAGCCTTTCCAGGAGGCTTCATTATTATGTGTGGCAGCCATAAAGAAATACAGTGCTAATACTATTCCAAAACACACACAGGATTTTGGGGTGCTTTTTCCAAAGGAGGGAAGAAGATTGTAAGTCAGTTAGGTGCTGTCCAGATTAGAAAAATGGAGTTAAGAGATAATGGTTCAGCTATACATCGGAGATAATACCTACTTCTTTTGCGGTACCTGCTTCCGAACTGTGTAAAATTTGAACTGTCACAGTACACAGACTATCAGGAAACAGCTTTGGATTGGTTTTCAGAAATATCGTGAACAGGAAGTTTCCCAAAATACTAAATTTTTGCCTAGCAACCCAAGCCCCTATAAATAGACTCTTAGAGACAGACTATAAATGATGTTGAAAAGATACAAAGAAGGAAGCTGGGGAAGAACCACTTGTTTTGGATTTATTTATGTTATTTGCTTAATGTTAAATTAAAGACTGTTACATATAAAAATGTGTTTTACCTGCCTGTACTGAATCTCGATCAGTCAGTATGGCAATTGATAAAGGAACACATTCAATAGAGTGACAGGTAACTGTACAGGAATTGGTGTCCATCAGCAACAGCAGAGAATTACTGTAGCACAGGCATGAAAGAAAACAAACGTATGCTTGCTGTGGTGTTACTTTATGATTCTATTCAGACAGAATTTACGTGTATATTAAGATTTCTTTACAGAACTTGGGAGAGTGAGAACTGGGAACTGAAAAGATTTATTTTCCAGCAACACCATTTGTCAAGGTACAGCTTAGTAAAATCCACGGCAAGTAAGAATTTTCTCCAGTTTTATGTAGTAGAGTCCCTGACGTTATCCAACCCACAGACTTAAACAAAAAAGCTCTTATGAGCCTGCTACAAAAGACTTGATTTAGAGGAGGCTTTGACAACTTTTGCCAATTTCCCCCCTGCGCGATCTGGGCTCTCGGGGACACCGAACCCGCCCCAGCGA
>NW_010354140.1:0-1084 GCF_000700745.2 Antrostomus carolinensis | reverse complement strand
CAGAGGAAGCCATCTGAGGCAGCAGCTCCCAAGGGGAAGGTAAAATGGCAGTGAACCTGTTCCTCCCTCCACTTCCAGCCAGGACAGGCCAGCTTAGCATCCAATTCAGCAAGACCTCCAAGAAGCACCTTGGAAAAATGCTCTGGGTATTAAGCACCAAAGGCTGGTGATGCTCTGCCTGCAGCAACTGAGATGATGTTCTTCATGAAGTTTCTCCTTGCTGTATGCAAACAGACCCGCTGCTGGATGGCAATAAACTTAGGGGCAACCAAGGTCTGGCTTTTGCTGAAGCTCTGAGCGAGGCCAGCCTTCTCAGAGGTGGCTTTATTGCTGAGCGTGCAGTCTGATGAGGCTGTTGGGGTGCTGAAGATGGTTGACCACTGGGAAATGACAGCTCCCATGACATTTTCCATCTCTGCTTCTCTTTTAGCCTGGATCCCTGCTATTACCGCTTCAAGATAATGAACAGAGGACGACGCACCCATAAGCTCTGTTGGACAACGGAAGGTTTTCGCCCACCTCACTGGCGTGATCGTCCCTCTGCCACCCGTAAAACCAAGGGCAAAGATTCCACCCAGAGCACCAAATCTGCCTGCCCCATGTTTAAGCTTCAACCGTCGAGGATGGAGCTGATGCCGGGCAAGACTATGGTGATGGTGCTGGAAGGCTCCTCCAGCACTCCCTGGGTGAGGTCCCCAACAAGGGCTGAGCCTTTCCCATCAGCTCACCTCCCCTGGGGCTTCTGCTGCAGCCCCTTGACATTTGCCTGAGAAAATGAGCAAGAGCTTTCAAGAAACTGTTTTAATGCCACAAGTTACCACGGCAGCACCAGTTCCTTTCCTTGTTGGCCACCATCAGTTGCTAAGGCTTTTTTGTGTTTCTATAGCTACCGTAAACCCAACTCGCTGATACCAAAACACAGGCTGAAGGAAGCATTGCTACTTTGGGGCAGGTGGCAGGTTACGAGGTGTTGCACACTGAAGCAGAAAGGAAGGGGAGAGACAATAAGTTCAATTTAGTTCTCCTTGTGCTCCTAGTGTAAAAATGCAAGGTGATAGATCTGGGGGAAGCCGTGAGTAAAACA
>NW_010354139.1:0-1079 GCF_000700745.2 Antrostomus carolinensis | reverse complement strand
TTTTTTTTACCCATTTTAAAGCAGGAAGGGGAAAAAGGGTAGTACAAAGTGGAACGAAGAAGCACTGCCCACCTAAACCACATCAGCAGGGCCAATGGCTGTTCTGCTCTGTAGTTCATCAGACCTTGAAAAGTGCATGTTAAATCAAACAAGAAAAAAAAAAAAGGATGGCTAACTGCAAGGCTGGATTGTTGAAGTGTTGTCCGAGGCACAAAATCTCCTGATTGTCAGGTGACTCTTGCTCCCAGCCTTCATTTCAAGGGACTCATCCAGTCAGGATGCTGCCTGAACAGCAAATGCTGCAGGAACAGGGTCTCCACATGAGGACAGGCAACAGCTTACTCCCACCATGGCCCCAGAGGCACCCTTGCTTTTGCAAACAATTAAGAGACACTAGCAATTCCTCACTAATTACCTGCATTTCAGCATGAACAAGTAAGGCGACAGCAGGGCTGCCATTCTGCAGCCCTGGAAGCACCACATTTAGCTCCCCAGATCCCTGAAGTCTGGGGTTTCTGGCAAGCCAGCAGCAACATTTCCGCTTCATAAATGGGAGAACAGATGAGCTGGCAAATACTATTTCTTTTAAGGGGCAGGATCTTCAAATTTGCATTAGGCTGGGGAACTTGAATACTAAGTAAATCACAATAAATCTGGTCTGTTTAGCAGGGCTCTTAAATTTTCACATCTCTGCTCCAGCTGAGCGTCTACAGAGATTCCCGCTACAGCTGCGCTTGTATTCAAATAGTAAATTCTTAAATGTAAGGAAAACCACTGTCACCAGGTGGCATTTCACTTGTCCACAGCTGAGCTGGGCTCCAGCCCGGTGTCACTGCCGAAGCACCCACGATGCTGTCCCCAGCAGTGTGCAGACCCCCAGCAACACCCACTCTGAAGCACCCACGGGTGAGGGCACCAGCATCACACTTCCCTTGTCCATGGCACACTGTGCCTGACACGTCCACACAAAAATACTGACACAAGGCAGCAGAGCACTCACAACGCTCTTGCCTCCATCCTAGACTCCTCTGAAAGCCAAGTCTGGTTGTATTAATCATAGAATGGTTTGGATTGGAAGG
>NW_010354138.1:0-1086 GCF_000700745.2 Antrostomus carolinensis | reverse complement strand
TCCACTTAGTCCTTGATCCCGTATTTGAGGACAGATTTTCCATGTGGTTTACAAGACTCAGGACAGAAAGAGCATAGTCACATCCAACACAGAGAAGACACAGACTTATCATCCCACTCTTTTTCACCAAGAACATCTATATTCTCTTACCCACCCCTACAATTATCCAGAGCATATGATATTCAACTCAGCATTTGAAGAGCACAACAGATTTATTGTGTCATCTCTGAGCCAGATCAAAAGTATAGGAGAGACTCAAAAGTTCAGAGTCCCAAAACAACTCTCAGGTTTTTTTTAATAGATTGAGCTCCATTAGCATTCCTAAATTTTGGTCTGCTTTACATAATTAATATATTCTCCCTACAGTAAAAACCAAAGTCCAGTATTATAATAAACCCACAGTGTGCTTACAGAAATTCCATTCAGAACCTATCAAAGCACTTTAACTGAGAGAAGAGAATATTGTCCTTATTCAGCAGTTAAAAAGCAATTCTTAAAGCAGTACAACAAATGAGAGCTACAATGAACTGAACGTCTACTGACTTTAGTCTCTTAGTCTAATGTTGAATACGTACTTAGATTCACATTCCAGACCTGAAAATATAACCTCAGCCCCAGCTCATCAGTACTCAACCTGATTCTGCCGTCATGCTGTAAGATGCTGCGTGGAAGCCAAACATTCAAATAGACACAATCTGTCACATGGATGCGAACACTCTACCTCTGGAGATCAGACACTACTATGTGATGACGATCTCCCTTTCAGGCCCTGTGGGAATGGGATGACACTTGGAATTTCTAAGGAGCATGGGTACACTAAAGGACCCTACCTAAAGCCCATACTCTCTCCTTATTTATGTTTACTAAGGCAGTAGTATGGCATAAGCACAGAGTAGATAGCTCTGAGTCTCAAATATCTCATAGAAGACAAAACAACCCCATTATTGTTTCTGCATTCAGTTCCTAATGCACTGTGTGAAAGCGCCCTACATTTCTAACTAACTGGGGTCACCACACATATTATTCCTGAAGATGGGGCCAAAAAGCCTCCAAAAAGTAGCATTAAAAAAAAAAAAAAAAAAAAAA
>NW_010354137.1:0-1085 GCF_000700745.2 Antrostomus carolinensis | reverse complement strand
TTCTAGAATGTTAAGTTGATCTGGTCAAACCAATTTCATTCCTATCAGTTCTTAACAACTTGTTTCTGTCAGAATTATATTTGAGTTTAAATACCACTTCTCTTTGGGTTTCCACCTTGATCTGTTAACAAAGATCAGTTGTTTATTTGTAGTATTTTTACTAAAAATGGAGCTCATGAACTATCCTAGGCAAGCAGACAGGTACACGGAATTGGGAAAGGAAGAGTTGAACAAGAACACTTTGCAGTGTTGTGCACTGGAACCTCAGGTGAGGTCTCGCCGTGGTGCTGGAAACAACACACCTAATAGTGGAAAGGAAACAGTGATTGTACTGTGTTAGTGATTCGGTTATCTTGTGGCTGGTCCCACTAGATCTTTACTGTTGCTTCAGACTGAGAAACAGTTGTGGTCTGTAGCAGAATTTTTTTGGTAGTATTTCTATTCCTCTTTAAGTTTGCAGGGTCTCCTTGTTCTGTGCATAGCAATGCCTCTCAACTTAGTCACAACTAAGCTCCATTTAACTCTTTATTCTTTTGAAGTAATTATAAGAATGGAAGTCCAAGACAAGTTCTCAAAACCATAATTTCACTAATACCTTTTTAGCATAAACTCTTGTAACCCTGGTTTAATTGATGCCACATTTTTATGCAATCTGTAGTATCATACTTGAGTTAGTACTAAGTTGTGCCACACCTCTGTTTGCAAACAACTCATTTCCTTGATAGGATATACCAAAACCATTAGCTGAAGATGGAGAAGTATTGTGTTCTACTCAGTCTTGAAAACTGTTCCTGAAGTCAGACAAATTGTTCTACTTGACAGAAAATCCTTCTTAAATATGATAGCATTTATTGTTCCAGAAGTGAGAAGTTTTAATGATTCAGAAAGTTGAATAGTGTTCTTAGGCACCAGTTCTGTGAGAGGTCTGAGTTGGAAGTGTGTTTGAGTGCTGTTCTATTTTTAAAGAGTTTCAGTTCTAATTGAAATGCAGTGCAAGTCAAGACACTGCCTGTAGCTCACAACCTTGGAAGTTGGAAAAGTTCCCTTCACTTTTTTGTTGTGTAGTTGTGTGTCTCCTGTGAACC
>NW_010354136.1:0-1084 GCF_000700745.2 Antrostomus carolinensis | reverse complement strand
TCTTTATGTTTAGTTAATACACAGGTCAACAAAGAACAATCAGTTAGTAGGTCAATTAACTGTGTCCAGTTATGAATTAATAAGGAAGTCTCAAATGTTTGATATAAATAAAAAGATACTTTATCCAATGCTGATAATAATAAAAAAGCTTGATTTTTTTTCTACTTGCTTGTGCTGCCTCCAGGTGTAACTCTTGGTCAATGTGTCCAGTGTGTGATGAGAACATTAGCTTTCTTTATGGAAACTGTGAATATTGCCATATAGAAATAACACTGAAGAGTTGTGAAATAGTAGCAGCTGAAGCTTCTCTTGGTTTGGCTAGATGAAACAGTGGCATGCACTCAGGTAGAGTGTGTCGCATTTTCTTACACAAGTTTATCACTTTTTGGGTGACCTATTATTGTTAAAGGATCACTGTAATGTTAACAGCTAACACCTTTTTATTGTTTCTTCAGTATTTTTACCTTTGTAATAGCATTTTGAAAGTAACTTCTGAAACTGGCTCCCAAAAATTGAGCATCCCTTATAAACAATATCTGAGCGCATCCACAATGCACATAGTTGTCATTCTCTTAGTCTGCCCTAAGAATATAGTGTGGTCATGGTACCAGAGTTTAAAAGTCAACATTTCTTTAAATATTTTCTTCAAGTATTAATCTGTATGTCTTCAAGGATACAGAAATCTGAGTGGGGGTAGCTGCATATATTTGAGACGTGAAGTCACACTGAGGCTTAATGGAAGAGTACGTTTTCCGGGGTAGGTCTTCCAGAAATTACAGATAAGCAGTAGCTGGACTTGCTCAGGCCAAGTATGAAGCCTCACTTCTACTCTATTGACATTCAGAACTGCAATGTTGTAAATTTTTGTTTCCCTTTGGTATGAAGTGGGAATACAGGCCAATTTGAGAATACCAATGTCCTAAACAGCCAGCATAGTTTTACTGACCAGCAGCATTATTTTGTCATTAATATTTTTGTATTTTGCTCTAAGTGTTTATTATGAAAGGTGTGATAGTCTTGACCATGTTATTTCCTTCGCAACCTTTTTCTTCAATTGGACTCAATGATCTTAAAGATTTTTTCC
>NW_010354135.1:0-1083 GCF_000700745.2 Antrostomus carolinensis | reverse complement strand
AGTCCTTCTCCTTGGAGCTGGCCTCAAGCCACTCAATGACGAATATGAATTCCTTTGTCTCCTACCACCAAGGTCTGTCCGGTGCAGTTTGGTACATGCATGGTAGAGACCTTGACCTGCTGGAAATCCAACCAAAACCCAAGTAGATGTTCTAGGAGGGGTTCTTGCAGAAGTGTTTGCACAGTGGCTGGTCTCAGCTTGCTGTCCTTTCATACGGTAATTCTCCAGGGCAGGCTGCATCATAGTGTTGAAGGATACAACCCAGCTTCTAGAGGGACTTACCCTTCCTGCAATCCCCTGATTCATCTTTTACATAATGTCTCTGAATAATCAATAAACTTCTTTTCTGCCAAGGGACAGCTTCAGAGGTGGCATTGTGAGGACAATTTCTCAAACAGACAACCTGCATTTTTCTTTCCTTTGGTTTCAATCTAGTTTTAATGCAAAGAATTCCCCTAAATCAAGTTTTTTTGGGGTCACAGACTACAGAATTTATCATTAGTGAGCTAAATTTAGGATGCAGGGCTGGATTCAGGAGACCAAGAGCTTAATCAGTTTAGATTTGGTGAAATAGTGAAATCTTTGAAATAAACTTATTTTGGAAGAGGGGTGAAAGGTGAAAAAAAATCACCCAAATGGCCTGAAAAATCATCTGAGTCTTGTCAAAATGTTTCTCCTCAAAAGATCCCAGTGTTTTTAACATCACCACATTTTACTCTGATTCTATTTTTCAGATTGTCCCCATTTTTTCCCAGTCAAAATGCCTGTTTGTTTTTAATACCAGAAAACCAAAATGGCTATAAAACATTTTAAATATTTCCTTACAATATGTTCCTTACATCTAAAATCATCTATCTCATCCAGGTCCAAAGAAGCTTTTCTACTAAATATAGAGTTTATAGAATTAGTTGTTGACTTTTAATTAACAAGAAGTGGAGAAAAAAAATTCTCACTACTATATAGTCACCCAGTAGTGAGAATTTTGAGGCCTTTTGAGAAAGTTATTTTCTTAATTCCCTTTTTTAAGGGAATACATAAAATTTTATGTATTTTAATAATTTTTAAAAATTTTATTAAATTTTA
>NW_010354134.1:0-1071 GCF_000700745.2 Antrostomus carolinensis | reverse complement strand
TGACACTACAGAGTCCACCACTAAACCATGTCCTTAAGGACCACATCTACAGTTATTTTCAGGAGCTCCAGGGATGGTGACTCAGCCACCATGAGGAACAATCCTTTGTGAATTCTCTGTCTGGATCCACCTCCCAAAACAGCTTGGAATAGGTTTGTTTTTGTTTGGATCCTTTTTCCCATTGGAAAGGAAGGTGGAGTAAGAGTCAAACCGGGTCAGAATTTGGCAAAGAAAAGGAAGTCTCAGGATTCTAAGAATTTGTGTGGCCTCATGAAAGTGAAATATTTACCTCTTCTCTTCATCAGGCAGTGGGTGAAGAAGAAGATGAGGCCGTTGATGGTGAAGAACAAACCACCAACAATGACCTCTCGGATCCAGCTGATTTTATCACCTGGGAAGGAATCAACAGGGACTTTTTTTTAAAATAATGCATTTTGTTCCACCCAACAGAGATGATGACTCCTACCATAAGTGAGTCCATCAATACCAGACCACATATGAGAGGGAACGAGGTGAACTGCCCTTCAGGTCTGCAAATCCCCTCTACAATGATCTTGGGAATGGGCATGGGAGACCATAGATGTCCAGATGGTGACAAAATATTGGCTAGCAGATGGATGGGCCTACAAATAAGCTGGTGAGATGTGCTGATCACCCTCCCACATATACAAAATCAGCTGTAGTGGTCCCTGGGAGATGGTGAGATGTTTAGTTCTCGGGAAGGTATGGTGCATACCCCACAGGATAATGATGGCTTGTTATAGAAAGTTGTGGTCTCATCAGAAAAGCCAGATAAGGTGGTGAGACCCTATTTTCATTGAGATCTTTTCCTCTGGTATCTCTCTTTATTTCTATCCATAAAAACATGGGCAGGGGCAGCAATTAGCTCATTTAGTGATGGATAGAGAGACGGAGGCAGAGAGATGGATGGTCATAGGACAGGAAGGGGTGGGGATGAGTCTCCTGGATGAGTTTTTACAGACCAGCACATGGGGAATGAATTAACTCCTGATGGCTCAGTAGTTACTAGATGCTCTAGTGAGGAAGGGTTTGAAAACTCACTTTTCACAT
>NW_010354133.1:0-1068 GCF_000700745.2 Antrostomus carolinensis | reverse complement strand
AAAAAAAAAAATGTGATATTTTGTATTGATTTCAACCAGAAGGTAAATACAGCAAGCCAGATTCTCTGCTGGTTTATATCTCTTCAGTGCAATCTCCTGAAGGTCCAATAGGATTGCTTGGGATGTCACTCAGGCTAGAATATGGCCCTTTAATATTTGTACAAAATAAAAAAGAAACTTTTCATTATTTAATATCCATTCCGGAGTTTGCTTTTCCAAATGTGCAAATACAAATCAATAAATGCTCTTTACAGATGTTCTGAGATGTCTCTGAGTCAGAGAAACTCCACGGGCTCCCAACAGAAGGAAAATTGCCTCCATCTTTGGCAGCAACCATAGGAAAGCAGAGGGAACAGGAATTCTTTCTTCTCCTTTCTGCTTGCAAGCATTGTCTGTAAAGCATCGGTGGGAAATTCTAGGGAGATTGGATAAAGCAATCCAACATGGATAGTTCCATTTAGTTTCAACAGCAAGTCTGTAGGAAATGTTCTAGGGCAATCCATTGGGATTTCTGAGGGTAATGTATCACAGCAAATGGCCTTTTTAAAGTTTAGCAGCCAGGCGAGGTGGGAGAGAGCGCGGATTCCTTGCATTACAAATGAGGCCGGGGTCACATGTGTTTACAAATCAGCCCTTTATTAAAATCTTCTTTAATAGGACTTTCCTTAGCACAGCTCCTGTTGAGATTAACAGACTTGGACATGAGAGGCAGCAGTAACAGCAGCCCATTAACGTGCTGCTCCTGTGACTCTCGTCAAGTCTGGAGAGACCAGCTTCAGTAGCAGTAATGAGCCAAGCAGGAGGGCTCCTGCCCTAATACTGCTCTTATGTATTGGGTACCTCATTGATCCCATCTTAGCTCACATCATAACATACTTTTATTAAAAGCTCTAATTTGAAACATCAAGATATGGTTAAGGATGCAAGGGTCAGGCTGTGGAGTCTCACCATTGGCTCCTGTTGAGTGTGTTTAGATGTCACACAGACCGTGTCTTCAGAAAGCACAGGCTTTGCTTCAGGTCCCAGCTCTTACCAAGCTGTGGCTTTTTTTTTTTTTTTTTTTTTTTT
>NW_010354132.1:0-1077 GCF_000700745.2 Antrostomus carolinensis | reverse complement strand
AAATTCTTTCAGTTGTGCTGCCATGGAACCAGAAGGAGCCTGGCCTCTGTGGATTGACACTTGTTTATGGAATTAATTTATGAAAGTAAGCTGAGGAAAGTAGGAGAAAGGAAGTCAGTGCCCAGAAAAGGGGAATATATTTACTTTATCCTGAAGTCTTCTGCAGTCATCCTTGTGTTATCCAGGTCCAAAAGTACCTTGTTGGTTTCCACAGCTGCAGACACAAGCTAGAAGAGAAGACAATATGCTGAGGAAAGTTTTCCCTGTGAATCTCTCAGGTTTGCACCAGGGACAGAAATACAAATGTAATCAGGTTATAATTCCCAGGTGTCTGGGGGGAACAGCATTTCCTACTTATAGAGGCCTGGAAGGGTCATCTACAGTGCAAAACAAAGAGGTACCTGTGTGAAAATAGCATCAGAATGGCAAAAACAGTTTTGTGAGGAGAAGAGTCCTGTCAAGAGGCTTGATGTCACCACCATAGCTCTGTCTCACCTTCCACGCCCATGGGCCAAGGGCTGTACTCAAATGTCAGACAGTGCACATCCCTCAGGACAATCATCACCATTCTTCTCATGCTTTAAAACCCACTAACAGGCATCTGAGAGTCTGCAGGCACTGCCAGCCAGCCATCTGCAGGGTGTGCTGGAGGGGACCTGCATTGTTTCTCCACCTCTGGCTACAGTTGGATGCACGCACAGAAGGCAGAATTTCAACCACAAGAAGCACTTTCATAGAGACACTTAGTGAGTGCTGAAGTAGCCATGCCTCAAACATTTTACTCAATCACAAAAAACCTGTCAATGCTTAAACTTCTCTGACAAAGAACATCCTACCTGATTTTGAAGTTCTTCAATTTTTCCATAATAGTGGCTGTAGTCCTTTGTACCAGTGGGACCTCGCTTCTGGTACCACTCCCTGATCAATTGTTCAAACTGAGCATTTTCCATTTCCAAATGTCTGACCATTTCCAGGTAAGAAGCCAGACGTTCATTGAGGTTCTGCATGGTCAGCTTTTCATCGTTGGAGAGGATTCCTGCATTCCCTCCACGGAAGCCACCACTGCCAAAGCTGCCA
>NW_010354131.1:0-1072 GCF_000700745.2 Antrostomus carolinensis | reverse complement strand
AAAAAAAAAAAAAACTTCACAGGATTTTTGTGTTTTTCAGGTGTAATAACTGGTAGTATAACTGCTTGGGAGTAAATCTATTAGTTTCTGTTTGTAAAAGCAGCTTTGCTGAATCATGTAGTGTGATTGATAGGTATTTGCAGGTCAAATTATTTAATCTATTCTCTCATTTCAAATAAGATTATGCAATGCTTGTTCAAAAATCCATCTTTAAACATTATTTATAAGTAGGTAGAGCAGGTAAACTACAAACTCACCAGGAGCCTCTGTTTGGGAAGCAAAAATAACAGCCTTTTTCTTACATGTCTTGTTTAAAGTAACTGAGTAATGATTTTATATTTTGCTAGATAAATGCATAGATATATGGTAATAGATAGATTAGATTTTCAGATAGAAAAGTCTTATCCAGAATAATTTGGGAAATGTTTTTGCAAAGCAAAGACATTTGGGCAAATTGTAAATTGTTATTCCCTCAGTGCAGGTAGCAAACAGCTCTGCAAAGAATCCAGCAGTTCTCCATATCATGGAGCATCTGTAATGGCCCAATAATGGGAGATCACATGCAGAGATATGATTGAAGAGAAAGCCATGGCCTTAATAAGCTGTGACAAAATAGGGTGGAGGGAAAAATGGTCCTTCCTCACACAAACTGTCCATCTAAGTCAGTCCAACACAGCTTCAGAAGCTGAAAGCTGAGATGTCCATTGCAGGAAGTTTCAGGTACCTACCCCTTCTTTTCACATCATGGGTGAACAGGATGAAGCATACCTCAAGCTACACCTTTTGGTTCTCCAATGCAAACAAGTATGAAAGTGCAGGAAGGATCTTATTTCCAATGCAATGTAAGGGAGAGGGACAGTCAGTTTCCATGCATAGCAGTGATATATTCAGTCCCCACATTGTATATCACTTAACTACAACAAATAAATGTACAGTGGCAAACAATACTTTCCCTAGACATTGTCTAGCATTGCACTAGAAAAGACAAATATCATCTTAACTCCAGCTATCACTTTGCAATGTGGAGTAAGTTCTTTCTGTCTCCTAAGAGTCATAGGCAAAAAAAAAATAG
>NW_010354130.1:0-1081 GCF_000700745.2 Antrostomus carolinensis | reverse complement strand
TTTTTTTTTTTTCTGTTTTCACTTTGTTGTGGAAGTATTTAAATAATGCATTGTACTTATTTCCAAAGGAGTTAAGGCACCAAAAAACCACTACTAATGTATCTCTAAACTGAGGAACTGGATACTTGCAATGATATTAGAAGATATTACTGGAGCTATGTGAGAAACAGAACATTTTGCTTCCTGGAAGCAGGGCCGGTGGAGGTCCAGTCTTTGCTATCAGCCTGGCAGACAACTCCTTTATTGGATATTTTTCCTCACGCTGGGATGAATTAGAGTGGGAGCATGCTCTGGCAAGATGGGTCCATGTATGCTAACTACCTGATTGCCATAAACTCAGAATAATTAATTCCTGTTGTAGAGAACTAACAGATTTACACTGTATAGATCTTCCATAAATACCATGAATTAGTTTCTAATGAGACAGACAAGAATCCCTTCTTATGTGCTTGGAATCCCTCCTAAAAAGTTTTAATTAAGCTTTTACTTACAGACTGTGCATGAGTTTTTTTTTTAAATCATTTATATTCAGTATACAGAAAGCGTGTACTAGGACAAGGCTAGTTGTTACCTCATAGTAAAGAAAACTTACTGTTCTCTTTAAAGCAAAAATTACACCAAACATTTACATTTGGTTGTATTGTTATCTCTTTTTTTTAACACCTAGTTTTGTTTGCTCTTTTTGAAGTTGATTAAAATAACATATATATTTCATATCAGTAACCAAAACCAGATGGGTTTTAGGATAAGCACTGCCTGTTCTGTTGAAGTTGATTAATCTCGATTAAAATTACCTTGGCATGGTATAGGTTAGTGTAACTTTGTCAATGTAATATATAACTTTCTTGTATGCCATAAACAATGTCTTGCTTAACATGAATATGAAGTTTCAGGTTTTAATAAAATGCTTTTGTAAAAAATAGCAGAATGATAACCGAAGTTTGGGGGGGGAAAAAAAAAAGGAGGTGCCGGTGCTGAAGAATATAGCTAAACTGGATGGGTATTTTTGACACCTTCAGAGTTGCATATAGAATATCAAAATACGTTCAAACAACTTTGTCACTCACTAGTGATATAAAAC
>NW_010354129.1:0-1083 GCF_000700745.2 Antrostomus carolinensis | reverse complement strand
TTTAATTTTTGTGAAGTGGATAATGGTTGGGTTTGGTTTGGTTTTGGTTTTTTAT
The DNA here is from genome assembly GCF_000700745.2 of Antrostomus carolinensis. NCBI lineage: Eukaryota > Metazoa > Chordata > Aves > Caprimulgiformes > Caprimulgidae > Antrostomus > Antrostomus carolinensis. The sequence continues at coordinate 1,028 of NW_010354129.1, read as the reverse complement.
TATTTTATTTTCTGGTCAGTTTTTAATCAGTTCAAGTGTCAAGTTACTCAAGGAATGATCATAGAATGATTTAGGTTAGAAGGGGTTTCTGGATGCTCAATGCCGTGCTTAGAGCAGGGTTTTCAGTTGTTTTTCTACAAACAAGGTTCCACAGAATTTTTTTCTTCTGTTTTCTTTAAGGGGACATTTAAGTTACTTCCCTATGTTGATTATCAGTGTAGTCAAAGATCATCGGTACATTCATGCAGCAAATTACACTGGGCATAATTGTCTGAGCAGAAATGCAGCATACAAACCGTAGGAAAGGTCTGCTGGTGGCCCACTTCTCAGAACTTGCCCCAGACAAGGCTCCATACCGAATTTCTCTGCCTGCCCCCCACTACTCCCTCGCCAAAGCCCTGGGAGTGTACATGGCACAGTTCAGAGTTGCCTCAGCCATGGACATCTTCCTGTAAGATCAGTGTCCCCTGAGGCCAGGGGTCATTGCAGCAGTCTTGCCTGTGACAGCAAGTAGTTGGAATGGAGGGAAGTACAGGCGTAATTTTTATACATACATAATTTATGCCTTGCTGGTACTTCTGATGCTTTAGCAATAAAATCTGTTCAAGAGCAATCAGTATAAAACTGTGGAATTGAAGGCAAATTATTCCAGAGAAAGAGGTGGGGGGGTTGTACTTGGCCATACGTGAGGTTTTCAGTATTTTACATGAGAATGGGCATTCTCTCATTGCAATAAGAAAACTGATGTTCAGAAGTTTTCCCTTGTTCATGTGCGACAAGGAATAAAAGGAAGCTCGATAAAACCAGTCTTTATGGCTTCTATGCAGTGCAGGATTTAAAGGTGCTGAGGTTTCACGTTCAGTTACACAGAGCTAAGTTCTCATCATCTTTAAGTTCCCATCTTCATAAAAGTGTGGCTTTGCTTCTTAGCAGACATACGTTTGTTTCTGTTTCTTTGTGTCCTCTGATGCCTGGACTGCACAGCTTTCGGAACAGTAGGTCAGGAAGGCTGTTCTGAGAATGGACGT
>NW_010354128.1:0-1071 GCF_000700745.2 Antrostomus carolinensis | reverse complement strand
TTTTCTTTTCCCCTGGTCTGAGGTCACTTTGCAGTGATCTTCTATCGCAGCTGATCTCTTGCTGTCTGACTTTTGAAATTAATATCATCAGCAAATCATTCAGCTCCTGCTGAGCACATACAACACAATCAGTATAATTACTTCATGTCACACCTCAGTTGTCAGTTCACTTTAATGGACTGCAAGTAAGATGAACGTGAAAAGTGCTCTAAGTTAATGTTCTTAGAATTTCTATTTTAGACTCTTCTGAAAGATGTTAAATATATTCAGAAAAAGATATTTCATCCTAGAAATTATTATCTATATTATAGTAGAGCGAATAGCGCCAACAGAGTTCAGAGCTCTATGATTAAGACACTCTTAAAAAAAATTAGATAGGGAAAGGGTAGGACAGAAATGATGGGACTGATCTAGTAAGTGTAGGTGTTGATGATGTAGAAATGTATATATGAAGTAGTCACCCTGACTGTGAAGTAGCATCCTGTGCTTATGGCCCATGGAGATGAGCGTACAAGTCACCCTACCTTGAACTGGAGACTGTGCTTGGTGAGATGAATCTCAGGCTATTTCCTTCTGCTGCCTCACTCACCTTTACAGCAAGGTGAAATGCCCAAGGACACCAGTAGACCTGTGTCACAGCTGCTAGATCTGCCTCCCACTCTGGCCCATCCAGTGCTTCAACATGTCTGGCCCTTTCAAAGGAAGCTATTTTACACTGGCATTTGACAGAGAACTGCATATTCAATGTCAGTACTGTGATTTCCCCTTTTAGGTCACTGCCTCTACCACTTAATAATCACACCCCTCTCATCCTTCCTAACATTTCTCCATGATGTATCATGCATGAGCATAACCAGAGTATCTCAAATCTTCTCTTACTCTTCTATTCCAATGCCTCAGAGAAAATAATTGTCTTTTTTGAGTCCAGCTTTGAAACCTTTCTTGAGAGTGTAAAACCTCTGTATTTTGGAAAAGTAGAACCAATTCATTTAAAAACCAGACAGGGTAAGAATCCGTTTGCTCCTCTTTTATATCATAATCCAGCTTTAGGACATTTTCCAAGGCAGCATG
>NW_010354127.1:0-1082 GCF_000700745.2 Antrostomus carolinensis | reverse complement strand
TGAAGAACTTTTTCCTAATATCCAGTCTGACATTAGTTATCTAATTACTTTGTTTAATCATCTTATCATGGTCAGGTTTTTTGGGATATCTCAGTCTCAAAATCTGCTCAAAGGGTTTACAGATGGAGGGAAATGGTGCAACTCAGTGAATAACCATTTGCTGGTTCTTCATGTTGTTCTGCTGGAAGCTTAAAGTGTGGGTATTTTGGATTTGTTCTTTGTGAGTGTTGAGTAACTGAGGTTTACTGCATCAGCTCAACATTTTAGCGGAGATTACAAAATTAGAGGAAACAAGGTACTGAATTCCTTTTAAATTAAGAGCGGTGATATGAACAGAATTTTTGGAAGAAACTCAGAGCTGCTACAAGAATTGAGATTGGCAATTACTCTCACATCTGAAACTTTACTGTTGGGGAAGTGGTGAACATCTAAGATTAAGAGAAAGTTGCTGGTTTGGGTAACAGGGTCTCAGATTACTCAGAGCACATTGTAAATCTAAACTCAGTCACTTTTTTCTTAATATTTATTAAGTAGTTACCACAATAAAAAGCAATCTTGTGCTTTTGGAACAACTACTCTCATCATAAAAATGTTAAATCTGTTCCAAAAACTAAGTCCAAACACTTCTGGTGTGAAACATAGAGGTGATTCAAAGTCATAACTCGTACAGTGCCAGTAATTGCTATAAAATGGAGAGTAAACACTATTTTGAGAATATTAGTGGGATTTTGATAACTATCTGACCAGTTTCACTTTTGGTTGGGCAGATAACATTGCACCAGTCATGTTTGCTTTTTAACTACATATTGATTAAACATTTTTTTAATGTGGCTAAGATACTTTTATTCTAATATTAAAAACAAGTAAAGGGCTCAGGGAGTAAAGTATTTTCAGAAACTTTTACAATCAGAATAGTAATATGTACAGATGTTTCCCCATCAAAATTATTTGCAGTCTGAGAGCTATTGAAGATGTCTGCTATTGATATAAATTGCCAGTAGAATATGTTAGTATCAAAAGTGTTATTATAAGGAGCCAGAAATGGGAATTAACACAGCCCAAATAAAGACAGAAAATTGGTG
>NW_010354126.1:0-1071 GCF_000700745.2 Antrostomus carolinensis | reverse complement strand
TGATTCATATAATAACTCTGCATATGAACCTTTGGTAAGTATGATTTAACCTTTAGTGGACAGATAAAAGAATAAATAATAGAAGCAGCAGATCATCATAATACAAAAAGCACTTAGGTCTCAAAGAATTTTATCTGGTTTGTTAGCAAAATCTAATTTTTAAAAAATAAAATGTTGGTGATCACATATGCAAGTTGGATTTTATATACATTCTGTTTGGGATTCTCAGGTTAAGGAATAATCTCAGTTGACTGGAACAGGTCTTAATGTTTAAATGTTACTATATTGAAGCATTTTTTTCCTCCTGGAGATTACATCACAGCAAATGAATAGGTAATGAATGGGTCAGTTTGGGGCAGTTTAATTTCACTGGATGGTTCTGGGCTATGAGGCTTCAAAAACAGAAAGAGAGAGAAAAAGAGAAAGAAATAGGCAATGACACGAAGGGACACAGGCAAACCTGAGCCACTGTTAGAGTTAACCCTCCCCCATTCTGACTGATACTGTCTGGCTAAACGAAGCACTGCCACATATATATCAGGCAAGGTTATTACCACTCTGTTCTGTAAACATGCTATGCCTCCTGGACATCTTCTATTTTTATTTCATTTTTGTGTTATATCTTATATGTAAATCTAGGTTGGCGAGAGGCAGGAGGCATTCATAACATTGGGCCAAATTCATTCCAGGTGTAGTTCCAGGTCCGTTGACTTCAATGAAATTACACCTGGGATGAATTTGGTCTATTATTAACTATAGAGATTACATGTCCAGCTTCCTTAGTATACCAAAATACCCAGAATACATATAAATAATGAAGTATGTAATTACAGTCCTGGTTTTAATTTGTGTTCCTAAATGTGCTGATGCTTTTGCACATGTTTATATTTATAGCTATACTATTGTATATTTTTGTTTAGTACAAATATATTTGAGTTTTTCTCTAAAAGAGATACACACAATGTTTACTTTCAAACATCTCAGTAAGTCTTTCAAAATCCATATGTTAGGTGATTCCATAATTAAATTACATTTTCCTTAAATATCGTGTGTGTGTGTGTGTGTGTGTGT
>NW_010354125.1:0-1082 GCF_000700745.2 Antrostomus carolinensis | reverse complement strand
TTTTTTTTTGATACCTGAGATTTTTAAAGCAGTTAGCACACCTTTCTACACCCTCACAAATGGTTCCACAGCAGATCAGGCAAATAAATGTAAACATTTCTATTTTAAGAACTCAACATTCACTTATTCATTATTATCTGTGTTTGGCATACTTATCTTGCACATCATCTCTACTAGTCACATGAAAGAACCCACCTTTTTAAAACATTTCAGTCTGTCATTTGCTCTTATTTCATCTCTTTAGGGTATCTGTCTGAGGATAATGTGCAAAGTTTGCTGGATCAAATACTATCTCTGTGCAAAAACACTAAAGACATTTAGATTTTTTTCAGTTAAGACACTGGGGAAAATAAATTGAAAAGCAGTCAGTTACTTGATTTAATTTCTTGGTTTCTATCAGGAACAGTCCAACAAACTCCTAATAACTCCCATTTTTCACACAATGACATATCTTCACTTCTAAATAAAACTAATGGGCAGTGGAAACATTCATGTACAGATTAGATTTTAAATGAATAATGTCATTAGATAAAAAATGTTGAAATTCAAAGTCCATAAATACCATTATGAAATTAATGGCAAGTGCTATATTTACTTCATTTTAATAATCAGTGTAACTTCTGAAACATATTATTTCTCTTTTATGTTGTTTATACAGCATAATTTGCATCTGATTCTAATCATAACTACATAGTCCAGGTCTATATAATTGTACTACTTTGTTGTTTGTCATGTTTCACCTAAATTTCCCATAAATTCTTCTACTAATAGTATCAATTTATTTAAGTGAATGTTCAGATTTTTTGGTATATTAAAAATTATCGATAGGACCTCCTGTATAAAGAAAAAAAATATTCAACCATTATTCAACCAGTCAAAAATTTCAGAGCTTCAGAAAGTAGGTCATACCATAATAGTGACATTGAACTTTTCAACTGGGAGTAATTAGGTTTTATTTCCAGTGCTCAGTGACCTACTCTGAAAAATAAGATAACACAAGAATGGTTCAGTTTTATTTTTCATAATTTATTGTCATGTTTTTGAGGGGGTTTTTGTTTGTTTGTTTTTGGGTTTTTTTTCCT
>NW_010354124.1:0-1082 GCF_000700745.2 Antrostomus carolinensis | reverse complement strand
CCCGGCCCTGCCCTGCCCAGCGCCCCGCCCGCCCTCCGCACCCACCGGCGCGAACTGACCGTCGGCCACAGTTTTCCTTAAAAATAGAGATGGACAAACTGAAGAAAAACAACCGAAGGTGTATGGCGTGGCGAAAACGACTAGAAAATACCGGGAGAAGGAGTCAAAGGAGGTTCACTGGCTTCTTAAAATTTCCTGTTGTATGAGTGTTTTACCTGACTTTTTTAGAGTCAGGTCTTGTGAAACTTAACCATGTAGTTGTAAAAAAATAACTCTTTGCATCTTAACGGCCTTTTCAGCACCTAAATAACTTTAAAGAAAGGTATTTATCAGCCCAAACTAGCATATTTAAAGTATATATGCCCATACTTTCTCATTTAAAACACGCATTTTCTTGTACGCTCCGAGCAACCCGCTGTATTGACAGTGCAAACACAACAGTGAAGTGTATGTGACATTCTGCATCAGCTCTGCTTCATTTAACGTGTAAGCCTAAAGCACGTGTACAATTCACTCTCTGCACTACCTGAATTACCGCGGAGAAAGCCAAACACCTCCATGGACTGCGGCTACTCCGGAGCTGCTCATCGGCCCATGAGCCAGCGTGAAGCCAGCAATGGCACACGCACAGGACAAAATAACGAGAGCCGCGCAGCTACACAGCTCTCTGTCCTGCACTTCAGGCTTAGAGCAGCTCTGACTTTCCAGCAGCAAGTTCCAGGAGGGAAGGAAATGGCAGAATGACCCGTTATCAGGCTGCAGCCATCCACCAGGGATAGAGATGGAAAAGATTGACCAAATTTTGTCTAGTTCGTTTCCTTGCTTTGAACAAGAACAATACAAAATTAGCCCCTAAAGGAAAACATTCTCATGCACTGATGAGTACATTCCGTGGAGGAGGAAATCCCATTTTTAATGGATTGTGTCAGATTTATCACATACTGTCATATGAGTGGATGAGGCACACTTTTCAATCTTCATGGAGCTTCAGCCTTCCAAAAAAAAGAAAAAGCATTTCTTTAGAACCACACAAATGCCAGAAAAACCCCCACAAACCGTCACGTTTGACTCTCCCCACAGCT
>NW_010354123.1:0-1069 GCF_000700745.2 Antrostomus carolinensis | reverse complement strand
AATCCTTCACTGGCTATATCAGTTAGTTTTGGGAATAGCACAGCAAGCTGGCTCTGACAGAGCACGACAGTGACTCCACTTGCTTTCTGTGTTAGAGCTACTGCAAAGATGTCATGGGTAGTTTTCAAGGGTAGAGCAAATGTTATTCCCTATTGGTAACAGTTGGCAGGCTCCAGAATCTTGCTTTTTAATACTTTAAAATTGTACACATGTATAATTGCCGCGAGTGGTATGGTTTGGAAAGCGTGTCATTAGTGACAAGCTGTGTATATGTTCCTATGGAAATGGAATTATATTGTTCTTGCTGTGCCTCATACATTTGAAACATGATGTTTTGGATGATAGTAAAACTATGTAAACTGCATAGTTCTGTACATCCCATGGGATGAGAACGTAAACTTTTATAAAACTCTTTGATGCTTAGGATGACTCTTTATAAGCATTTGTGTTAAAGTGGCATACTATGTATGTTGTACACTGAATCTTTTCTGAAGCACAGTCTCTTTTTCATATGTCTGTTATTTAATGCTGCTCCTGTCTAACACATGATCTTAAACAGATGATTTCTAGTTTGATACTGATATGGTCAAATTAATAAATCCAGCTCAGTGCCTTGAGACGTGGTCACTCTGTTCTTTCATCTTGGAAAACAGGGTGGGGCCCTGACCGTGTTTGTGCCAAACTCCCCTGCTGTGGCCCAGGTACAGTACAGGCATCATTCCACTTATTGGGGAGTTGGGTGAAGGTCATTGCTGATGGATTTTGGACTCTGGTAACAGATGATGAGAGTTTCTGACAAAATCTCATTCTCAGACTCCAACACTCTTCCTTAACCGTGTGGATGTTGCACAGTGGTTGTGTACAACTTGCAGCACTTCGGTCCTGATGTTAATTGCTGCAAAAAATCCTACTGGGAATAACCCACCTGCTCCAGTACTTTGTGCCAAATCTTTAGATGACTAGCTGCTTTTAAGAGAGCTTTGTAGGGGAGCCCTCTTCATATTTATCCTGGCTGTAGTGATCAGGATATTTGGGGATCAGACTTTCACTGTAGCTGACTTAAAGAAAA
>NW_010354122.1:0-1082 GCF_000700745.2 Antrostomus carolinensis | reverse complement strand
GCCTTCTGGAAACTCAGAGTGATCCAAATCTGGAATAAAAATAGAAGATGGGAGATCCCTGGCTCACGTTTCACAAGGGCGATCAATCAAAGCGATGGAGGGGCAGGAGGGACAGTGCAGACCCCAGTGGTGGGACAGGCAGTGAGGGCTACAGGAACACAGATCTCATTTCTGCAAAGCCAGGTCAGGTTTCATCACCATCCTAGTGCTCTCAGTGGGAATGCTTGGCCTACTGTGAACACTTTGGAAAGTCCCAGCTATATTTCCATCATGTCTTTTCTTTGACCCCAGCTTCCCATCAGCTTCTGTACACAAGTCTCTCATGAGCAGCCTATGGCCTGGACACTAAACTTGCGGGTTTGCAGATCAGACAGTAAGTGTATCTGGACTCGAAGGCAGCTCTTAAATTATAGTTAAATTAAAAATAAGTTAAATTGTATGGCACAGTGTAAACATGGTCCTTGGGCATTTTAAGATGTGCAGTCAGGGAGAGTTGTATGGCCAGGCAATGCCCAGTGGGGGACAACACGTAAAGCATTTCTCAAAACTTTAAGATACACCTTAAAATAATGTATCAATCCATAAAACTGATAATGTAGATGAAGAATGTATGAATTATTTCTACACACTGCAATTTCCAAGGACAACCTAATGATAGGAGCACATGTAAGAGGCCACCACCCAACACCGTGCTCTGCACTGGTCTCATGCACTGCTGTTCACCTTCTTTAACTGCTGTGGCTTTTGGCAGAGATGCATCTGCAGGAGGCCTGTAACTGGAAATTGGATTAAATTGGGCAAGAAAAGAAGACAAAAGCCTGTGCCAGCAGAAGGTATGCAGTCCTCATGAGAGCTGTGCACTGGTTGCGTTGACATGCGTGCTTTCCAGGCAGAATTATTTGCAAGTACTGTAACAAGTCAAGGCAACGTATAGTTAGTGTATAGCTGAAGTTTCTGAATACCAGATGTCACATTACATCACTTAATAATGAGTAATGTTCTCATGTTATGCAATGTTATGCACAGTAGTCTGTTATTTCAAAAGTTGCCAAGAGAAAAGCTCTGATTGTTTTTAGAGGCTT
>NW_010354121.1:0-1075 GCF_000700745.2 Antrostomus carolinensis | reverse complement strand
GTTTTGGAGTTTGTTTTGTTTTGTTTTTTTAAACCAAGTTTTGACTTGGAACTTATATGTAATGACACTTGAATAAATTGCTCCTTTTCCTTCCTTATACATTTTTTTAAAGCTGCTTCACTAAGTTCTATCTGAAAGACAGTCCTGGGAGAAGACAGATTGTAAAAGATACTGTAGATGTGGTGATAAACTTGCATCCAATTGATCTCGGGTATGAGTAGAGCGTGTTTAGTTAGTTATAGCTTACCTTTCTTGTGGCACCTTGAAATGGGGGTTTTGATTTTCTAATGTTTGAGTCAGCAACTAGATGCCAAAATTTGCTTGAAGGAGCAAAGCTTCTTTCTAAGAGGAGGTAAGGCAAAGTGCAGCAGCGAAGTCTTACACAGGAGGCGAAGCATTACAATATGCATCAGGGCAGATTCTGCTGAGGGGAGCTCTGTGGCACATCACTAGGGCTATTTCACAGGTCCTGAGGGACACAGCTGGGTGCTCTGAATCCACACTGTTTTGCTATTTGCGTGATCATCCGTGCAGTAGAGAATTGAGTATAAAATGAAGCAGTGGTGGCTTCTTGAATCCACAAAGCCTTGGAAGTCAATGACTCGGAGAGAAGGCATCTTCAGCCCAACCTAATAGTTCTGGGATCACTGCTCTCCATGCTGGAAAGACACCCACAGGCATTAAAGGGGCAGTGAGTACATGCTCTAAACAGCTGTGTTGCTGGGGAAGGTTACCCTTCATAGCTTGCCACCAGTCTACTAGGGCCAGCCTGCGCTACAGTTCCCTGTCTTGGTTTGGCAAACCAGCTGCCTTAACAAGGACCAACATGGACAAATCTAGAAGAGTGTGTCTGTCCTAGCTCTTATTTAAGTAGGAGGAACAGGTAAAGACTGAAAGGGTTGCTTATGTAAATGAAAATTAGCATCTACTTCTTGGTGGAGTGGGGAGTTAATGGGTGGAGAGAGTTGTGAGGAAAAACCACTTCAGGGAAGAGAAGTGAAACATGAAAGAGTGGGAAAGAAGGAAAATCAAAGGTCAGGAACAGTGGTAGTCCGGAAGGTATACATATGGCTGG
>NW_010354120.1:0-1081 GCF_000700745.2 Antrostomus carolinensis | reverse complement strand
TGTGTGTGTGTGTGTGTGTCTGCAGGCAAAGGGAAGGAGCTGAGTGTGAAATCACCTGTGTGTTTACCATGTTTCTCTAGTGCCACCACCTCAGACATCTGCTGCAGCTTTGGATGGGCTGGAAGAACCTCAGGCAGTTGCTGGTACCAAACAGGAGATCTTTCCAGGGCTCTGCAACCCCAAATATGGAAAAGGAGGAGGAAGGAATGGGATACACAGGCTGTGTAGGACCTGCATGAAAATATTGCCCATTGCACACCCGTGCAGGTTGGTTTCTGAGCCCTTGGCTCCTAAGCACCCTTTTTCCAGGTTGGGTGGCTCTTCCTTTGCGCAGGGTTTCTGCACAGCTCCCACTCCAAAAACCAGGGATGTGCCGTAGCTTGGCACAAGGGACCAGGGAAAATGCTGCACTGCATCCCAGGGGGAATTAGCTTTGATGTTGTTGGACACCAGCACTGACGGCTGGAGACCAAGGCAGGCAGAGAAATGGAGCAGGAGAGGGGCCAGGCTGTGGGATGCCACCACTCCATAGACAGCACGGCTCACCCCATGCCCGCTGCTGGCGTGAGCTCTTCTCCAGGCACTGAGATCTCCAGAAGCTATTTCACTAATGAAGTGTGAACTTGGGAAAGGGATGGAAAAAAAACCAGAGCTGCCACTCGCCTATCTGGGCTCCACATCTGCTCCTTCCTGCAGCACCGTGGCTGGTTGTGCTCCTCAGGGAGCTGAGCCTGGCTGGAGAGGACAGCCTCTAGCCAAAAGCCATGGGAGGGACCATCACACCTCAGGCCTGCTGGGCTCCTCAGCTTCCTGCTGCTCTGCTTTACTTCCTTCAGCCTTGTGCCTTGCCATCCCCTAGAAGACAGCACCTTCCTTGAGAGGTGGATTGTTGAGTTCTCCTCCAAGCCCTTGGGGCTGTAGCAGGTGTGTGACCAGTCACCCAACAGCAGCTTCATGGAGGGCATCTGAGAACACACAATGGCTACATGGCTTGCAGGAGGAAAGAAGTGGCTTGTGGCTTATTTGTGATTTCCACCCTCTGTCTTGGCCCATAGAATCATAGAATCGTTGGGTTGGAAAA
>NW_010354119.1:0-1081 GCF_000700745.2 Antrostomus carolinensis | reverse complement strand
AAAAAAAAGAAGAAAAATTATGCCAACCTTTTCTTTAGCACTGTTGCTTTTACCAATGGTTTACTACTACTGTTCTGTAGCTGTGTACAAAGAGATGTGAAATAATTTCAGGCAAAAATAAACTGTAAGTGAATATCTTTTAGCTGCGTGCTTTGTGTTTTCTTTGAAGGAAGCTTTCGCTGGCCCCGTGACGTGGGGATGCTGTGGGAGGTGCAGAGATGCCCGGAGCGCTCCGGGGCCTGGGTGCTGCCCCTTTCCTCCATCTGCAGAGCAGGGGGACCAGCAGGCAGCCACCGTGGGTGTTTGTCACCAGGTTTCGAGGTACTGGCACTTAGAAGGGACGAGGAGGAGGAGGACAGCTGAGTCTCTGCACGTCTGGTTCTTGCATCCCTCCCCAAGACCGTTTTATCTCTGCACCATTCCTCATCCTTCACAGGCTCGAGGAATTCTTGCACTGGCCATTGAGAGTTGCATTGATAGGGTGTTGTTTTGGGGTTTTTTTTGCACTGGTTTCCTGAAGTAGGCAGTACTGGAGGCACTGGGGCATTTCCAGACTCGAGAGGGTTTCTGTATATTAAGGTGTGTTTCAGGACAGCATCCAAGTGGAGGGATCTGCTGTGTCTGTGTTCTGCTCACTGTCCTGGATAGAGCTGGAGTGTGGGCTGGACACCAGCAGAAAATCCAGCTGCAGCTTCACAACTCTGCTTCAGTCGTCTAGACAATCACTAAGCTTCTTTAGCTTTTAAACAAAGGGGCCCCACTTGAAACCAATTCCCACAGATGTTCTGAGAGCCACCTCCATCACCTGTGTTACCTGGCTCCTGTACTCTCATTTTTATCTGTATTTCTGACCTATTCCATAAAACAGACTTCAGGACATGGAGAAACCCAAGCAGGACATGGAGAAGCACAAGCAGTTGTATTGTGTTTCCAGCCAAGGTAAGAAGTGCTCACAGGATGGCTCTTGATAAAGAGATTTTATATTTTTTTGCCTTTATTTTTTTCCCCACTGAAAGAGGGCGGCTGTAGCTGAGGCTGTTGGGCTTTTTGAGTAAATGAAACAGAAATTGAGTCTTAACTC
>NW_010354118.1:0-1081 GCF_000700745.2 Antrostomus carolinensis | reverse complement strand
CAGGTCCACCTTGGAGCCAGGGGAGCTTCTTCAAGCTTCTTTCAGGGTCCATTGCTGTGGTCCCTTCCCCTGCTACCAAAACCACCGCTACACACAAACCCAGCACACATGTATACTTGGGAAATTAATCTTGTTCAGGTTATTTATCTATTGCACAAACCAACTGTAGAAGTTCTGTAAGAGTGCTCTACAACTCATGTACATTTGATCAAAGAGTTAGCAAAAGGAGCAGATTCATTGCATATTAGCATTATAGTTGATACAAGATTGTATAATTCCTGTTTTGAGGACTTTTAGGATGTCATCGGTATGGAATGCCGTATGCCACCCAATACTAGCCAAGTGTACAAAATCCATAAATTCTTCTCAGATGAAAGCTTGTGATAGTAGTAAATATCTGGAGAGATCCATGTACTGGTGGTTATACTGAAGAGCATATCTCAGACTACATGGTAAAAGGGAACTATTGACTTCTAGAGGCAGCTGGTAGAGATGAAATGCAGCAGCTTATGTGCAGTTTCACACCTAATTTCTTATAAATTATTTGAAAAAACAGAAACCTACAAACATCAGAAACTTGGATATTATTGGACAACAAAATGATTATCGTAATTTTTGAGATATTTACCAAGTCAGGTGCAGATGATATATATAAGCATTAAAAATATGAGAGACACTTTATTATTAATATTTCAAATACATTGACAATAATCAAGTCTTTAGATTAATTTCCTGGTCTTAGCAAATGTGTTTCAATAAAAGTGCAGCATAACAGTTATTAAATCTGTTGTAAATCCTATTGATAATAAATAAAATACTCTTCTGAAATCCTTTATTGATTTTAGCCATTGACTTAGTGGAAAATATTTCCATATAATATGTTAATGTCCATTACTATAAAAAAAATAGTATCAGTTCAGGAGTTTGTAGCCAACTGTTTTCCTCAAATCAATTTAAATATAGTACTTCAGGTGTCTTCATTTTATCATAGCATTGTCAGAGTTGAAAAGAAGGGTTTTCCAAATTATCCCAGCTGCATTCCATGAAGCAAATTTTTACCCTGAAATTTCCTTTTTTTTTT
>NW_010354117.1:0-1081 GCF_000700745.2 Antrostomus carolinensis | reverse complement strand
AATCCTAACCATTCTATGATGATTCTATGAAGAACTTTTTCCATAAGAACAGAAGGGAATTCCTGCTTAAAGATGACTATTTGAAAGCTGTTTAACATTTGCAAGGACTCAAAAAGTCTTTCATTTTCTTACACAGACTTGCTAAAAGCATCAGGGATGCTTGTGTGTAGTTGAAGGGGAATTTACCATAAAATTATGATTTAGTAAGAACGAGCGTAAGAACATCCTGTTATTTTTTATAGCATTGGAGAGAAGTACAGAGTGGTTTTCTTAGCAAGAAAAATCAGTAGCTGTTTGCAGCAGCCAGTTGCTGGGGCAGCAGGGTCAGGATCAGCACCGTGCTGCTTGGTATATCAGCAAAATTGCTTCTATGGTGTTGACAAAATAACTTAATTAGCTGAAAATTTCTCCAGCTGGGGAAGGTTCTGATTGCAGTAATTGGCCAACGTTGTGTTGTTGCCTCTGCTGATTTTCCCTCTGTTGTTGCCTCTGCTGATCCCCATCAAAATCTGCTGATTTTGGTGGGGATCTTGAACAGGGTGATGTTTGTGATGACAGATCTCTTTTGTGACTTGTTAAAAAAAATCAAAATCCTTTTATCCACAAGGCTGCCCTGGGAATTGCAAACCTCATTGTTATGGCTATGATGGAAAGTGGTGTTTCTGCTGAGGAAGCCTACAGGAGAATATGGATGTTTGACAAATATGGTTTACTGGTTCAGGTAGGGTTGCACCACACCTTGAAATACCAAAATACAGGTGGCCAGTGCTTTTTGTGTCCTTCTCACAGAAAGAATCAACTTTTTCTCTCTAGGGCCGAGAACAAAAGGTAGATTCCAATCAAGAACCATTTACACATCAGGCTCCAGAGCAGATACCAAAGACATTTGTTGAGGCAGTGAATGTACTTCGGCCTTCAGCTATCATTGGTAAGTAAAGTTATTTTTGTTCCTATATTTCTATCATTTGGTTATTTGCTGCATTTAATTTGCTAACGTGGCTCCAGGGAGGTTGGGGACAGTGATCTGCATTTCTGCTGGTGTAAATAAGATGAATGAGAGGCTGGAGAGCAGCCCTGCAGA
>NW_010354116.1:0-1080 GCF_000700745.2 Antrostomus carolinensis | reverse complement strand
CCACCTGGGATGTGACCTGACAGTCCTTTTTTTCCTGGGTTTGGGCTTATTTTAACTGTAGGTCAAAGCGGGAACCACCTTGTCCTCAGGTTGATGGGCTTGTACCTGAATAGCAAATGGTGGCTGTCACCCCACGCCATCCCCAAGGCGCATCCCCAAGGCACATCTACCAGGGAGATGCTTTGCTAATGCCACTGTGCACAAAATCATGCAGCTTCCTTTGGTACCAATCTTCCTACCCAAATGCCCTCTTCCCTTCAGTCTACCAGACAGTTTCTAACAATTGTCCTTTAACTCAGCACTTTTGCCTTCAATTTTCCTCCCATACCTTCCTGTCTTCCCATAATTTATTCCATATTTCACCCATTTCTTGTCCTCATTTATAATTCTTCTTTATTTTATTACTTTGCATAATTTCCTTTTAGGATTTGTCATAAAATAAATTCTGCCACCTCTCTCTTCTCATTTCTGCTCTTAAGTGTCAGTGTGTGCTCTCCAGCAGCGGTTCCTTATGCCTTCCAAGCCCTTTTGCTAGGGCTACCCCAGCCTTGGAGGATCTGAGAAGCCATTGGAAGTGACCTCAGTTTCAGAAGAGCCTTTCCAAATGAATTAGCACCCTGAAAAACGTCTGGAAATAAGACCCTGAGTGTAAATTCAGGGTGAACCTCCAGCTAAGTTGTTTTTGCTATGGTGAAATGCTGACATAGGCAGAATCATCATCATGTGATTGCCCAAATCTGAGTTAAAAATGCTGATGATTAAGTGAATGAGGAAGCTGAGGAGAAAAACTGCTAATGTACTGATGTCCAACCTGTCCTGGAAGATAGGAAAGCACGTGAGGAAACTGAGGCACAGAGCTCTAATCCAGATCCTCCAAAGTGTTCAGATACTTGACTCTCTTTGAAACCAATGGGAAGGAGGTGTCTGATATTTTTGACAGTTTGTATCTAATTCACCTGTTCAAGGTCACACAGGACGTTTGTAGAAAGGTGATATGGAAAACTGAATGCAAATTTTCTCTGTTTCATCCCAGAACCTGAATCTTTTAGCTGAAAGGTGGCCCAGCATGAGGGAAAGCAG
>NW_010354115.1:0-1080 GCF_000700745.2 Antrostomus carolinensis | reverse complement strand
CCCAAACCAGTCTGGGATTCTATGAAAATCAGGATGTCAGACCCCACAGTAGAGATCAGCCACTCAGAAAACCACAGGTTTGATATTCACACTGTTAATCTGCCCTCCTGGGTGCTGCAGGCTGGGTGGAGTCCTCTCCTGTAGGTCACTCCCCACCAGGCAGCAGTGCCCTCCTGTTCCTCAGGGTAAAGCAGGGCTGCCTGGGGCATGGTTCAGTGCTCCCTCTCCATCCTGGAGCACTGGGCTTGAATTCATCTCACCTGAGCTGCCCAGATTACAAGTCCCACCTTCTCTACACAGCCACTGGTAAGAAACAAGCAGTTCAGCTCTCAGAACGCAGATTGGATCAGTCTGGGATGAAATTTGGGAATTTTTCAGAACATGGAGGCTGTTCAGTAAACAACTCACATGGCAAGGTGATCCAAAAGAGCCAGCGACCCAAAACTGTACTGACCTTGGCAAAAGATGGTCCACAAGCTCTAGACAACTGTCATGTTGGAATCAGAGGGGTTTTCATCAGCAGTCTGGACAAGCTTCCCCCGTAAAAAACAGATATTGCAGTCACATTGTTTCTGCAGAAAATGTTAATTTTACCAAATTGGTAATTTCTGAAGGCATTGTTAGATCTGGTGGTGTTATTTATTAATAAAGTGGAAGAAAAGATGGTAGTGGCTCCCTATTCCTTTACATTTCCCCACAGAAAAGTACTTACTATGCTTCTCATCCAGATATGGATTAAATTAGCCAGTAATGAACTGATCCTCCAGCTAAATTTACTTTGTATTAAGCAATTCATTTAGAAATCAGGAGATCTATGAGACAGCTGAAGTGGCCTTTATCAGCGGGCACCAATTCAGCATTTTTCCTGTAAAGAAAGAGCTCATTGTCCACGGGCTCCTCTGGGATCTCCAAGAATTGCAGCAGCTCCAGAATTTGTTCCCAAGCTGGAGTTTTAGGGAGGTTCACTTTGCATTGATTAAATGAGATTTTACCGTCTAGCAGGAGAAAGAGTTTGTGACAGTGGCTTTGGCAAGAATGTGTAACTAAGAGAGAAGCTGAACACGAGGCGGCAACGTGCGC
>NW_010354114.1:0-1079 GCF_000700745.2 Antrostomus carolinensis | reverse complement strand
GGGGGGAAAAAAAAAAAAAGGGAAGAAACTCTCTTATCTTTCCAGGGAGACCAAGAAAAATCGGAGACAATTCCAAACCCCTCCTCAACATCTTCCATCCTATGGGCAAAATGAAAAGGCGGGGAGCGGAGCGTCGCAAATTCGCCGGCTAAGACCAGAAGTCAAAAGTTGTTAATCAGGCACGTGACCCTATAAAAGAAAAGGAATAATTGAAAAGATATCTAATTTATCTATCGAATGCCTCCAACGCTCCCTTTATCACTTAGATGGACAGAATATAATTGGGCCGGTGAAAGCCATCAATCTTAGGAAGTGGGCTTTCTGTACAAGATACAACTATTACTGTCAGATTATGACACCATAATATCAAGATCAATGACATTTTAAATGCACTCCAGTTATGGGCAATTGGTGACAATAAAAACAGTGACAAATTGATGAAACAAGCGCCAAATGATCTGGTGGCTAAAATAAACCATAAATAATCTTCTTTTTTATTTTTTTTTTAAGGAAAAAAAAGATGCTCACCGAATTCGTAGTGGTTGAGGGAACTTCTTCAATTGATCAATTTAAGCAGGGACTGAATGATCTGATTTTTCTTGAAGGAGCAACTTTCTGGGTTGATTTAAGGGTCATTCCCCGGGCAGTTTAATAATGTTATCGTTAATATAATTGTTGCTATAAAAAGCCAAGGTCTCATTTAGCCAGGGAAGTTCCTCCCAGCTGAAGAGTCAACACGATTGTGCTGTAAACACCGAGGTGGGTTGGGTGGTTGGTTGGTTTTTTTCTTTAACACATCACAGCTTTATTCCCTCGTGGCATCCGTGGCTCTTAAATAAAAGTGATAACAGCAGCGGCCATAATTTGTGGATCTTTATGGAGCTTTCTGCTGGCAAACCTGGTCCTGCTCCTCCAGTAACGGGGGAGCTGGGAACGTGCTGGTCTCCTGGGAAAATTGGGGTGAAATCCTGATTTTGGTCTCACCAAATCCCAGATCCATCCCCGACTGTGGTCACCTCCCTCGGGTGGGGAGGAATGAAAGAACCTGGAGGATGAGGATGGGAAGGGAGAAGAGATCC
>NW_010354113.1:0-1079 GCF_000700745.2 Antrostomus carolinensis | reverse complement strand
AAAAAAAAAATGTCCTTCTAACCTTGCTTAAATCAACACTGGTTTTGAAAAGTAATGAAAGGAACTTCTCACTGATAGACAGATGGATAAAAGAGTGAACAAAAGAGCTAGGACTCAGTCACTCTCTCAAAGAAGGAAGACGGTGCTTGTTGCACTATCTTAATAGTCTGTCCACAAAGACTGTGTGCATGGTCAAGACAAAAGAACTAGTCAGTTCTAAAGGAAAAACTAAGTATTGTCTGTGAGAGAGAAACCAAAGCACATAGAGTTAAGAACAATTGGAAAGAACTATGTGTCTGTGAAAAAATAACCAGGTACCTTGCCATTTCAGTAATCTCCTCTATATTTTCTTTTCCTCTATATTTTAAATGTTTAGAAATGTTGAAGTTATAAAAATTGCTATTTTTTAAATCTAACTAAAATATCCTTACACTATATAGACTTGTCTCATGGCAGGAAGCCTTGAACTAGAACTGCAATTGGCAGCTCTGTTTGAATAAACATAAGTATCAAAATCTATCAAGCAAAAACTGAGAGCAGCTAAACTTCTACCAATTTTTGTTAAGACCAAACAATGAAATTAACTATCTCTTTAGCAGAGAACCCTCAGCAACTTGTTCCATATATCAATTCTTCCTAGCAATAACTTACGTATAGGCAGAAAAAATGAAATCAATTATCAGCTTTCTTGAACACAAAATTAAGAAGTGATCACTCTAAACAGTATCGAAACTTTGCACCATTTTAGTTGGATCTGAATTTCACCACTACTGCCATCTAATACTCAAAAGCTAGACTAAATGGCTGTATCTAAAAGTTCATTATGTGTACATCAGGTTCAACAGGGTTCCTAATAGTCATGACAGTACTAAACATAATTGAGATATTAAGAAAATGGGAAAAAATATCCTAATAACACTTACTAAAAACATGAACCCACAACCAAAATGATTAACCTATAACTTTTAAATACTAATCTGGGGATATTTCAAAATATGAAAACTTCCATTTGACTATGTGAATGTTATCAGTACTCAGGATTTGACTGTCATTCTTTTGAAACTTTCCAATTCTTGTTA
>NW_010354112.1:0-1080 GCF_000700745.2 Antrostomus carolinensis | reverse complement strand
CAGAGCCAGTCAGTCGTGTGCTCAGAACACTGCATGTAAAGATAGGATCAAAGTCATTATGGTAGTTTGCTCTCTGTACAATAATATGAATTAATTGCAAGCTCTCAGTCAGTGTTTTCTACCAATTTTAGCCATGCCTGACATGTCAAGGAGTTTAGTTGTTTGGGAAGAATAGACTGCTTAAGAATAAGATGAATTGACCTCCAGTTTAAAAATTCTACAGCTGCAACATAATGCCTCCTTAAAATCAGTAATGGAAAAGTTCCTAGTCAAGAAACCTTTAATCTTCACTCCTCATAACTTTTCTTTAGTTATCTTCTCTCTCTTCCAAGTATAAACACTATGTAAGGGAGGCTTTTCTGACTGACCTCTCTAATCCATATCAACTACTTTAATAATTGTTGTGTAAACCAGCTGGCTGTGTTCTCCCTTTGGTTTCCCTCCACAGGCACGGAGCAAAGCCCAGCATTGCCCGGCAGCGTGATCTCCTAATGTGGCTCTAAACACTCTGAGGTTTTGTTTATAAAATAGAGAAGAAGGATTAGGAAAGCTGGTCAGAAAGGACACGGCAAAGATCCTACCTCTTCAAATGTCTGTCACACTAGAGTAAAAAATTATAACAGAGGATAAACTATATGGGATCAAAAGGAGTTTAACTGCTGTTGTCTCAGCTTTGTGAACTTTTTCCTTGAGTAAGAAGCTGGTGGGTGTCAGAACTGCACTTTGTGTCAGTAGGATCAGCCTCATGCCACAGGCTTTTCGGTCTTTTTCTTCTCAATACAAAAAGTCTGTATTCTATAAATAGCAGTTCTAGATTTTGTGTCCCACACAGTGTCTTCCATGTAAAAATATAAAGTTACAGTTCCACAGAATACTTGCTATCCATAAATAATTGCCCAATTTTTGTATGTATTGGGAGGTAGGAAGAAACAGAATGAGGACTTTTCCCACAAGACAGCAAAAAGGAAAAAGCTTTTAAATGTACTTTTTATTCAAAGCACAAAAGTGTCTGCAGTTTCTATCACTAATTAACTGTTGTCAGCATTAACTGGCAGGCTTTTTTTTTTTTTTTTTTTTTTT
>NW_010354111.1:0-1076 GCF_000700745.2 Antrostomus carolinensis | reverse complement strand
CACTCCCAAGTCCTTCTCTTCGGAGCTGAGTGCTTCAGTTCTCGTTCCTCTTTTTGTTCCTCCTGTTATGAACTTTGTTTTAATTCACAGCTCAATTCCATATTGTTCTTGTTGAACAGTCTGGTGATGCACCTCACCTGCCAAACGTGCCAGAACCTCACCCATCTCTCCTAAGGCGGGAGCACCATCTCCAGGAGTGGTTTTGGGAGAGGCAGGTACCCCCAGGCTGTCTGTCCAACAAGCAAATTCAGAACAGAGTAATTCTGAGAAACCTTCCCTCTGCCACACAGCATTGGGTTTGGTGTCTGGGTGTGAGTGTTACTAAGGGAACACGGAGTGGATGCAGACACTCCTAGAGAAGACCAGGCTAAAAGTAAAACACAAGTATTTAATTATAAAAATCTCAGTTTGGAGACAATGTGTGTGTAATATCAAATTCAAATCTTGGAATCTAGATTATTTACTACCGGAATTTTTTTTATAATTTAATCAAATCAATACACTTAGTTTTGTGAAGATTATGGTCTTCAAGGATTTTGAGCAACATCTGATGCTGTCTTCAATTTATAGGTGTTAAAATTCTATTTCTATATATCACAGATTTCTCTGCTCCTCATATGATATTTTATTTCTCCTTCATATTATACTTTTCTAGTATAAAACAAAAGAGTATATTGCATTGTCAGAAGGGGAGAATGAATTAAAAAAGCCTAAATGAAACTGCACTTCCAACTTCTTGGGTTGAAGTTCATTTGAAGAAGCAGTTGACCAGTTGCAACCATGCCTAAGTGGTCCTATTAGTAATAGGTCCCTTGATGTAACTAATGAAGGTGATAATCTGAATTTAACATGTGGCCTTTTTCAGTCTGACTGTTGCGTCCAGATGTTCTCTGATTAACTGTCTAATTGAAGTCTGATTTAACGGTTGTGATCTGTATCTGGCTTTCTGGACTTCAGGAATGGTAATTTTAGAAATGTTTTCTGAGTGATGTTATCTTAACTGTAACAGAAGGGAAGAACTCCGACAGTTTCATCTTTTGCTGTGTGTGTCTGTTTGGTTTTTTGTTTGTTTGTTT
>NW_010354110.1:0-1077 GCF_000700745.2 Antrostomus carolinensis | reverse complement strand
GATCTGACTGCCTGTCAAAGATCGTCCAGAATAGTAACATTTGTGGTTGCAAATGAAGCACCTAGTTCTTCTCCAAAGTCCAGAAAAGCCAGACGTAGATTCAGATCTTTGTGGCTGACTCCAGTTTCTTAGAAGACTACCCTTGGGTTTTCACAGCACCTTTCAACTCCCCAAATTCCGGAGCCCTGTGTAAAGGGGGTCCTGTGCAAACCTAGGAGATGCATCAGGAAACAGGCAATCATCCGTATGATGGGCACATTGGACAACAGTTCTGATTGCGAGTGGGGTGCTGGGCCAGCCGGTGGAAAATACAAGAGCCTGCTTGCAATAAGCCTCCTCACTACCCAAAACCAGTGTTTGCAAGTGATGCTACCACATCTTATAGAGAATCCATGCTGTAGTCTTTGCTTTGATGTTCAGAAAGCCTCTGCAGGTGTCCCAGGCTTTCTGGGTGAGAACTTCCTTCTCGGTGAGCATGACTTCCATCAGCAATTGCATGTCCCCAGAATAAAGAAACA
Organism: Antrostomus carolinensis; assembly: GCF_000700745.2. Classification (NCBI taxonomy): domain Eukaryota; kingdom Metazoa; phylum Chordata; class Aves; order Caprimulgiformes; family Caprimulgidae; genus Antrostomus; species Antrostomus carolinensis. Next base: position 559 of record NW_010354110.1, on the reverse strand, counting down.
CAGCCCACCGGGAGTTACTTGTGAGTGCAGAGCTGGACCTGGGCTGTGTGAAATTTGCTTCCATGGGAGCAGAAAATGAACAGAGCTTTCCCTGCATTTGAGACTACTCGTGTATCTTTACCTGTTTCACTTATGCTTTCCTTAATAATTTCTTCCCAGGACACCTGCTCTCACATGTGCAACAGAAAACATGGAAGAAAATTCCTGGAACTGATCAGGCTACTTCCCTAAAGACTAGAAGAGAGATTATTACTTTTATAAAATACTTGGGAGGCTCTCAAGATGTTGAAGGTGGAGAAAGCTGGAGAAGTGGGAAAATACTATTTGATGGGTAATGAACCATTTATTCAATAAAGTTCATGAGGCTGTCAAAGTTGATGTTGTCAAAACAATAACTATGTCCTTAATAATAGCTCCTGTTTCCATATCTTCAGGACCCAAAGTTACCTAGAACTAAGAAAAAAAGTCAATATTGAATAAAAGCAGCTGTCTCCAGGGAAGGGAGAAAAACTGACCAAATAGGTTAAATCCAAGTGCATATTCTATTTTTTCTTTCATC
>NW_010354109.1:0-1073 GCF_000700745.2 Antrostomus carolinensis | reverse complement strand
TGCCAGAAAGAGAAGGATTGGAGGAGTGAAAAGATCTCCCTCTTCTTTCTGCCAGGGAAATCAGAAGACCTGAGATGTTCTCTTTAATGTCTCTCATACATATCACAGCCCCTAGGAATGGAGCTGAAATGGTGATTTGGAGGTTAGAAGAACACTAATGGTCTTAGTAATTTACTTCCCTGCAGCCTTGCTCGTTGTCATCATAGAAGCTCCTCCCTACACAATGTCTGACACTCTTCAAGTGAACTGATAACTTACACTGTAATGGCTTAGAAAAGAATAATTGTGAGAATTCAGCATTTTGACAGTGTAAGGTAAGTCAGATACAGCAAGGTCTGAAGTGCAGTAAGATTTTTTTACAACATCTACCTTGGTTTTAGTTCACAGAGATACTGGAGTTGGGGGTTGCAAGGGATGGGGGCAGAGCGCAATATGCACTCTACTCAGCTTGTAGGTGAAAGCAATCTCAACAGTGGAAAGGGAGGGGGCAGAAAGCCACACCACCACTTCCACTGACAACAAGGAGAATGGGGACGTAAGGTAATGTGGAAAAGGTTGAACAATTTTCCTTATCTTCTCTAAAATGCATGTTGTGGCAAAATTGAGCTCAAGTTCCCCAACAAAAGCCATCAAAATGAAGAGACAGAGTCCTTAAGAAATGCCACAGTTATCAACTCTCTCTGCACCACTTAGGAGTCTGGTAGGAGGTGGCAATAAGTGACTGAATCCCAGTTAACATGTTGGTTTTGGGGTAAGAGGTGGTAAAAGAGTATTCATCACACAAACTCCAGAACATTTCTTAATCTGTTTCACATTGCTGAGATAGCTCCTATGTGAAAGGTAATGCACATTACAGGTTGCTGCAGGTGCACGGTCTTGAAAAGGAGTGCTTGACCAAGTGCCGTAGTGTTGGCAATCCTCATCATTTTTCTTTATGCTCAAGCCAAACAACCATGCTTTCACACATGTAGCTCCCATCTAGTCCCACACAAAATCTTTCTTGGACATAGTTCTGCCCAAAGTTACGCCTCACACTACAGTACCACTGGGATACTTGAAAAGACCCCTTTTTT
>NW_010354108.1:0-1075 GCF_000700745.2 Antrostomus carolinensis | reverse complement strand
AAAAAAAAAATCAAAACAAAAAACACTACAGAAGTGTTTTGTTTGAATCTTTCCTTGGAGAGCAGCTCAACAGAACTGCAGAACTGCAGTGTTTATAGTGCTTCTCATGGGAAGGGGGGCAGGAGAGAAGAAGGGAAAAACAGATAAGACAATTCCAGCCACAAGACTTACTAACATCCTATGGGCAGAAAAGATCACTCTCAACCTAGCAATGATAGCACACATCACTGAAGAAATACAGCAATATAAAACAGTAGCCAAATGGGTGGCTTCAGCTACCCCGAGTTATCATCTTTCATGCATGAGCTAAATGTTAAAAAATAGGGTCTCTGTCAACCATGACGAAGACTGACTCTGGTTTTCCTTCTCACTCTCACCCTGCTTTGCACATGTTAGGACTAGGAATACAAACAGTTTTCCAAATCTCAGCTGCCATCAGTGGGGTACACACATATCCTGCACAACTAAGAGAAAAGACTCCCCCGAATTATTTTTTTATTCTAATTGGTAGCTTGTTCTTGTTTGTTTTGGAAATAACACTAAATCAGGGCGACACAAAACTTTCACAACTCTCCCGATTTAATCCAAGACATTGTTGTGTATTTGCTTTTTGCCTGTTTTGGTTTTTTTTCCAGTTTCAGTTTTGAGACACTGTTTTTTGTTGTACTTACAAGAGCTTGCTGAAACACTCTGTCACTGAGGTTTTTTTACCCTGTGCAAGTATTTTCAGAATTATCTTAACCTTCTCCTTTTTACAGCAACAACAGCAGATGATAATAAAATGCTTCAGGCAATTTAACCACAGGCATACAAATATAAAACATTAAGTATTTTCTATGTAAGCAGATCACAAGGGTGTTTAACCGCCAAAATTTTGGGGTTAGGAAAAATTTCTTAACTTTAGTTTTGAATTAGGATGACAATTAAGCTTGAACGAATTCCTAAAATCCTATTCTAGAGAATCTAAACATATTTCTGCTGTGGGAATTTAGTTCACTTTCAAGTATTAAAGAATGTAATGTCATTCAGACAGATCAATATTTCCACAAGGACTACTGATACTACTTGGAACATT
>NW_010354107.1:0-1075 GCF_000700745.2 Antrostomus carolinensis | reverse complement strand
ATACAAAACACAGCACTATGAGGGCTGCTATCTCAGCCAGACACAATACAATGGAGCAAATCAATGAACTTTGCTTCCTGTTTCATCTATAACAGTTCGTATTTCTATGTTTGTAACAGTGAGCAAGTGAGGGCAAAATTTTTAGAACTACCATTGTTTTATCATTAATGTATATTGCATCATGAATATCATACAAACTTTCCATCTTATCTCCACATGAAATCCAACAGGTTTTATTAAATTGTTAAGACAGAACATATTGTATAGAATGTCTGAAATTAAAATGAAGCAAAACATACCATGGGAGTGAAAGGAGATTTGCAGTTACAGATTCAGGGCCTGCTGTCACTATTTGTTCAACAAATCACATTGGCTTCATGAGGTAAATAGAGTTCAACTGACAGAACAGCAATGAGAGACTCAGAAAATGGAAGTAACAAACAAGAAAAATTACATATCTCAGGGAGTAAAGTAGCATGACACTAAAAAGAAGAAAATATACCACTACACTCAAATATTTTAAAATGTTTTTATTGAAAACTATCAACAATAGACCAGCAAAATCTGATCATCAACTATATAAGCAGGCAGATTTTAAAACACTGGCTTCATAGTGAATATGATAGACTCATACAACATTATCACTTATTTTCACATTAAAAAAAAAAAGGATCCAAAATTAATAACATTCAGACATATATTTTACTGATGATCAAAAACCCTTTGAGCCTGTCTGTTCAGGCAGTTTTTAATCTAAATCATTGTCCACTTATCTAACATGTATTTCATCAGATATGGAAGACAGTGTTGAGACCAGCTGCATAACATTTGGTTGGTCTGTGGTACTCATTGACTCCCCCAAGCTTCCCTTTCACCAACAGAACAAAAGAGACACTTGGATACTAGGCACTGGTAAACACCCTCCAAGCCATGTAGTCATGTTTGATATGTTCTTGGTCTCTCCCAACTATACCCTGGAAGAGCAACTGAAGATATTAGTCTGAGGCCAGACTACTGCAGCCTGGGTAATAGCCTATCCATGGCATCCAGGACCCAAGCCCCTGGCAAGCAGCAA
>NW_010354106.1:0-1075 GCF_000700745.2 Antrostomus carolinensis | reverse complement strand
TCCAGTGTGAATGTATGAAATGGGAGTTAAGATGCATAAACAGGTCTGAAAGAAGGTTTTCCATTAGCTCCAAGTAGTAATTTATGGTGGGAAAGCAACAGGCAATTGAACCCCTTCCACTGCTGAGCATTAATGCACAGTGCTGTAAGTTAGAACATTTCCTTTAATGTTTTACTTAATGAAGTCTCTCTCTTTATGATCTAGTAAAGTCCTTTCCACACAAGGGCTTGAGTGGTTTGTTTCAAAAATGTCTTTATTGGATACCCACGTAGAGCACACACACACACATACACCCCCCAAACCTACATTTCAAGCTCCTGCTTCATCATAGACTGGGAAGAAAGAAACAGCAGAAAGGACTGATCAGCTCTCCACAGATTGCTCTGTGCTGCCTTGGATGCAATTTGAAAGAGGTTGGGTTTGTTGGATTGTTTTTAATTTAGTAGACAAATATCTCCACCCTAAGATGCCTTGTAAGAATTTAGCAATATGTCCAGAGATTAGAGTCGTCTTGGCTGTTCCACCTCCAGTACAAAGTGATCCTTTAAAGTAGGAGGTTTTCTCAAAGGTATCAAGCATGCTATGTAAATAACCTTCATTTCAAGCCAGGTTGGGTTACAGAAGCAGCTGGTCCACAGCTAAAACCAGTCTTATGGGCCTTTCATTCTCTAAAGGATTACTCTTCACTTGAAGTTGATTCAAAGAGAGGAATCTAGTCCTAACAGAAATGCTTAGATAAAAGCAAGAACTACAGATACCAAGAAGGTGGAGCAGTCTTGAAGCCAGTGTTCTTGTTTATTTGTTTGGTTTTTTTTCTCCTGTTTTAAAACTCTAAATCTTTTTTATTGGTTTAATGTTTAAGAAATGTACCAAATTTGGTCTGATCCTAAGAAATACCAAGTACCATCCCTGAGCAGGTAGTACAGCAGTGGAAACTGAGCTGCTGCAATAGCCTTACTAGTGCTCTGAGGGCATTTCTAGTGCTCTCCCATGACTTGCAGACTCTCAATATTCCCTTGGGAGAGGTCAGATACCTGCAATGGAAAAATCTTGCATGATGGTTGCAGTGGAGGTG
>NW_010354105.1:0-1077 GCF_000700745.2 Antrostomus carolinensis | reverse complement strand
AGCAGGATCACCTACAGCAGGTCACACAGAATTGCTTTGGAACATTATCACTAGATCTGCCCTCTGCTTCTGCTACCTGCTGAGGGCAGAGGAAGAGAATTAAACAAAATACTCCGATCCTTCCAGGAAATACACATCTGAGGTTGATGGTCTTGCAGAGATGCTGACCAGCTGTTTGTTTATTATTTCTCTGCAAATCTTTGTCTTGTTTCCAATCAAACATTTTCTGTTCACTGTGTTTCCCTAAGACTGAAGCACTGTTTTTCATTTGTATTCTCTGTTTCCCAGCCAAACATCGCATTACAACCAGAAAAAGCTCGCAAGAATGTAGCAGCATATTGGGGTGGAAAATAAACATTCTAGGGATATTGCAAGTATTTCCAAAGCAAGCAATCCACCCTCAGCAGGGTCAGAATTAAAGTTCATCTGAAAAGGAACACAAACACACGATGGTTTGAGGCAGCACAAATAAGATTTCTTACACAAAGTACTCGGCGTTGTGAGGCAGGGGAGCTTCTGCTCACAACATGACAGGAGGTGGTGGCCCGTATTAAGACATATCCGCCACGTAGCACTCCTGTCTGCACATATCAGCCGCAGGGACGTGGCCACTCAGCCACTCTGCTTTTGTCTCCCTGGTCAAATATGTTTAATTAAGATACTAAAACCAAAGAGAAATGGCTGTTTCTCACGTAGCTAACTACTGATGTGCTGTCAGTGAAGCATGTATGTGTGGAGAATCAGATATTTTAAGGATAAAACATCCTCTCCCCTCCCCCTGAGAATTTCTACCTCAGCTGACATAATGTGGTGTACCAGATCTTAAAGAAACGCTCATATCCATTATGTGTATGTAAGCTATTGAAACCAACATAGTTACCAGAGAACACAGAAGCTAGGCTTATATAAAATATTTGCCAGTACAGTTATCAACATAAACTCAGAATTAGGTGGTATTTCCACATGCTTGTCAGCAATGACTTAGATTTTTTCCCTGGAGGTCAGCTCTCCAGCCATTTGCTGTTCTGTAAATCAGGTTTCCAGAAATAAAGTCACTTTCTAAAGGTTAAGCAAGAT
>NW_010354104.1:0-1076 GCF_000700745.2 Antrostomus carolinensis | reverse complement strand
GGAGCTGTGGGGCTGGGTGGGCAGAGCCTGGCAGGGACCACGTGTGTCCCTAATTACCCAGTTGGCTGTTAATTGCCTCCCACGTGTGTCGTTGCAGCTCCTGCCATCGCTCCAGTTGCTCAAGGGGTGTCTCAGCAGAGCACCCTGAGAAACTGGCTGTTGGTAAATCCTGCTCCAGAGCTTCTCCAAAGATGCATGATTGCATCTGCCCAGAGGGACCTTCTGGGCTGTGCTTGGTGTTTCCAGATCCATGAGAAACCAGCATGGGCTGTAGGATGTGGTGTCTGTGTCCTGGGTGTCCCAGGGGGGAATCCACCAGCTTACCTGTGTGTCTGGGGACCCAACCAGGTCAACCCTCCTTCTGGAGGCAGCAGCCTGACCTCTGACTTGGGTGACAGTGAAAGATGAGGTCATGTCTGCTTTGGTCACTGGTGGTCCCTGGACATGGCAAGTGATGATGGAGGGTTTTGTCATGGAACCAACTGTTCTGGACAGCGGGATAAAGGTGTCTTGGTGACCAGGAGAAGGAACAGCTTGAGCGTGTCCTGACTTGGAAGCTGGGCAGAAAGTCAGAAAGCTGCTCCTCAAGGAGACATTTAAGTGCCAGCTGCCCACAAGGTTGTGTGAGAACAGCTGGACCATGGTGATTCCCATCTGCTCTTCCCAGGCATGGAGAGCAACCACCCTTCTGATAGAGCCCTGAGCCTGGCTGGGCTGTGACACACCCTGGCAGGGACCCCAGACACGCGTCTGCTTTGGCCTTTGTCTTGTACAGTGATGTTCAGGGCTGTTGACCTTCTGGGTTTCTTCAAAGAATCATCTGGGAGCAGGAGCTGCTCCCCATCCCTTCTTTGTAGGTGCTTGGGGGCTGCTGTGGAGACCTCAAAGCTCTGGGCACAGCAGCTGTTGGGACAGCTCTGTGGGAGGTGCTGGGGAAGTGGTTAGAGACGTGTGGTAGCAGTGGGTGATCATCGTGGGAAGGTTCCTCAGGAGGTGTCCTTCAAGTGGTTAAGAACTTCAGGAGGTGCCTAGACCAACCTTCTGCTCAAAGCAGGGTCAGCTCTGAGGTCAGACCA
>NW_010354103.1:0-1074 GCF_000700745.2 Antrostomus carolinensis | reverse complement strand
CTGAACCCACCTGAATAAACACATGGTCACTCTGAAAAATGACATAAAGCGTTTCCCTCCGCCTTTTTCCTATACTATAAATGCTGCTGGTGGGGTATGGGGGTGGGGGAAGTGACATTCCTTTCTTCAGAAAGCCGCCAGCCAGGAAAAAGTCCCTTGCACAGAGCGGTTTGTATCTCCAGAAGGCCTATTCAGAGCTCCCCAAGCAAATGGTAAGAGCTCAGAGCTGGACTACAATCTAATAAGAAAGACATTATAAACAAATGACACTGAAGGCAGAACCACCAAAATGCACCACTCAATCCAAGCAAATGTGACTAAAACAGTTTAAAGGGATTGATTTAGAGAACAGAATATGAAAATGAGAAGGAAGGAGAAAATTGTCAACTAGATCCTGGCCAAAGGATGGCAAGAAGCTTACAAAAATGGGATGAAATCTAAAAAGAAGCATCCTCATTCTTGGCGGACCCAAGATCAAAAAGTAAACACCATTCCAGGGCCAGCATTAGTGTCACACTTCAGCACACAATTTCAGCTTTATTCCTTCCTGTGGCTGTGGTAAAAGTGGACTTTTTCAGGCATCAGGCTATCTGCGAGTCACACGCTGGAGGCTGCTGCTCTTGAAAGAACTGGACCAGAAGAGAGCAAGCGAGGAAGGTGGACACACTGAAGGAGACGAAGCAGTGAAGAGTGTTTGCAAAAGCAGAGCAGTGACAGAAAAGGTCAGAAAAAGGTTTCAGAGAAGGTTAGAGGTAAGATGGATGGAAAAATGAGAGGGGCAGGGATAGAAACAGAACACTAAAGGACAAGGAGGTAGGACTTGGTGGCTGGGAGTTTGGGAAGAACTGGAGGGGCTAATGGAGAGAACATGCTGGACAAGTTGTGAAAAAACTGGTGAAGAGCAAGCTGGAAGGTACAATGTGGGCAAGCAGGGCGAAAGGCACAGCGAGGCCACTGTGGGTCAGAGGAGGGGGGTGCGAGGAAGGGGCTGAAACACTTTCCAGGGAGAAGATCATAAAGTGCAGGGTAGGCAACATGGCAGGGCAGGGACTGGGGTCCCGGCCATGGAGGGGG
>NW_010354102.1:0-1068 GCF_000700745.2 Antrostomus carolinensis | reverse complement strand
CTGTGTTTCTGGAGCTGCTGAAGCAAAAATAAGTATGTATAATCAGTCCCAAAAAGTGAGTTAGATGTCCTGTTGTCTAATATCCCAACATGCACCATAAGGGAAACAGCTGTGCAGGCTTTTGATAAAAGCAAGCAGCTAGAGCCACAAATAAAACACTCAAGGCTGTAAACTGATCCCATGTCTTGCACTCTTGTTCCACCTGCTAGTAACACAAGTTTCCAGGGGCTTCCCTCAGCAGGGAAGCAGCAGGCTGGAATGACAGTGTAGTCAGAGAGCTTCTTGATGTTGCCTGCTGAAAGAAAAGTAGTTCCTGGTGTGGAACTATCCTGTTAAAGTCCCTGTACACAAAGTATCAAATATTCATGTTCATTCACTGCCTCCTGACACACAAATAATTCCTGTTTCATACTGCATATCTGGGCATTAGCTTGTCAGAATACAGAACACTGTTAAGGAGTCTGTATTTATGGAGATATTCTTATGGAAATGCATGGTAAGCATGTGTGTTTACAAGAAGTCTATAATGGCTAGTAAGCTGCAGGCCTAAAATCTGTGGCAGTTAGCCATTCACAGTTTGCAGGGTGGAGGTACTGACACAAAGCAAATAAAAAGGAATGAAACAGTACTGGTATTGAAGTTAATATGGCAGTTATAAAAAAAACCCCACCATTCTAGCATGTTTAATGAAGGATGGAAAGAGAACTTTGTACTTACTGGCCTGCTATCCTTTTGTTATGATTTTACAGTTCTCCTGTCTGCATTTTACTGCATTTCAGCAATTATGTAGCTGCTTCTATATGCTGGAGGCTATATAGATCATCAAAGTTTTAAGGAATGGTGTTGCAGTCCTTGGACCCTGAAGTGCAAGGAGAACTCCTGTGAATAGTAGAAATAGGACAGGGCATTCATAAAACAAAGGCTGCATAATATCATGCAGAGACTATAAGTTAAATCAAAGGCTAATTTTTGTTCTGATTAAAAACTGATCCCTGGAACATATTAAAACAGCTGAATCACTGTCAATCCTTGTACTCTTGTGTTGGCAGATTGAATGTCATCCATACC
>NW_010354101.1:0-1074 GCF_000700745.2 Antrostomus carolinensis | reverse complement strand
AAGGTCCCTTCCAACCCAGACCAGTCTGAGATTACTCCCTAGTTTCTAGGAGAACACTAATTTTTCATTTTTATGTATATGGTCCCAGCTGATGGAGCTGAGGAGCATCTCCATGCTTTACGGGCAGGTCTGTGTCACGGGCGGTTGTTGGCCGAGCTGTGTTGATCCGAGGTGACAGAATTTGCTGCATCAGAGATGGAGTTTTATAGAAAAAAATGTACTTTTGTCTGTTGTCTGCCTTGATAATTTTGCTCCAACGTGCGGGGAAGTTGTTTTTTTTTTGAGCTGACTTTTTTTTTAGTGCTTATAAGAAAGATGCTTCTGTGGATGGGTGACTGACTGGATTTTTAAATTTTTTTCATTTTTTTAATTACAGGTTTGAGTCTTCCTCCCATGCTATTAGCATGAGTGCCTATTTGCGTGAGCAGAGAAGGGAACTGTACAGCAGAAGTGGAGAACTTCAAGGTGGGGAAATAGATAATGTGTTAGTTTGGATAATTCTCTTTGCAGGAACTTGAATATCTTGTCCATGCTGTGGCAGGATATGAATAACTCTCTACTTTGCAACACAGACTGTCGAAATCTCTCCAGTTTTTGAGCTCTTGTTTATTTGTTCTCATTACATTGTGAAGCAGCAGGGTTTCTCCTTATTCCCTCTGCATTTTCAGCTAGAAGTGTCCAGGTCTTAAAAGATACTCATAAAACAACAGGTGAAATGCAAACAATCTCCCTGTGAGCTCTGCTTTTGGATACTTGGAGCTAATATCTGCTTCTTTATCTGCAATTTATTTCCTCTCATCGTCTGCTTAATGTGATACTTAACCCTGGATTGTTTTGGGAGCTAAACTCAGTCCTTTCATATTTGAAGTTGGAAGTTGCTGTTGTATGAACTGAAGTGACCAGTTCTTTGTCTTTTTTAGAACCCTTGAAGAGTTGCAGAGTGTTTGAAAATGGTGAATTTGAACAGTTGGACTACTCTTGCTGGTTTATATTGCTTGTGACAAGTGCTGTATATACACAGAGAAATGTTCCCTCCTCTTAGTGTGGCATCATTGCCTTTTTTATTTTTTTTTT
>NW_010354100.1:0-1075 GCF_000700745.2 Antrostomus carolinensis | reverse complement strand
TCACTTGAGATCAATAGAAATCTCTGGATATGTTCCCATGATCTTCAGATACTTAGTGAATCCATTTTAAATTACTATTTGTAGCTAAAACTTACCAGCCCTCAGCTAAAACAGCATAAAGGATAGTGTGCTGCTTGTAGTCTCATACAGGGCAAAAAGATTCATTGAGTGGTGAGGGAGCAGCAAGGACAAGAAGTCTCGTTTTCATCTTTCTAGTGGACAGATGAGGCTTTTGATTTCTAAGTGACTAGTAAGAGATACTGCCAATTACAGATTTAGCTGGATTGAGGTATTTAGTTATGCCAGAATATAATTGTTTTCCTGCAGTCTGAGGTTAGGATCATATTGGGCTATAGGTGCTAGTTCCTGCCTTTGTGCTATTTGCAGGCTCATCTAGTATCAGTTATACTTGTTCCTTCTTGACAGAGTCTTTAGTAGGTGGCTAATTAATGAAATTCCATCCCCACCACACACATTCCCCCTGCCTCCACCCACCAGTTAAACATAAGCATAGTTTTCCAGGTCAATATTTCAAGATAGTGCTGATGAGATAAGTTGTCAAGTTATAATAAAAGAAGATCATGTTGGTAAGTAAATATAACACCTACTCACTCCAACTGCCAAATTATGGAACAACTAGATTTTCAGAAAGTTAATTGGATATTGAATCATCTGAGTCATTTGAAGTGAGATGAGCAAGTCTTTCCTCAAAGTTGAGGATGTAGCCTAGAGATAAGTTAAATTCTGGCTGCAAGCTGAATTAGCAAATGAGAGCTGGGCTGGATAAGAGTTTTGTGGGGAAGATCAGAATTATGTTATATCAGCAAGTAGACAACCTATCATCAAAGTACCAAAACGTACTGGCATGCTGAAATCCAGCAGTGCTTCTGTAGTACTTCAGTTGCATTTGCAAGCTCTGAAGTAACGTGTGTGCTATTGATGCCAATGGGGTCAGTGAGCCTATGGAAGATGCAAAACTTGAGCTTAGCACTTCTCTCTCTCTCATGTTTATCAGGTTATTAGTTGACTGGTATTTTTAGGGGGTTTTTTTGTTTGGTTGGTTGGTTGATTTTTT
>NW_010354099.1:0-1067 GCF_000700745.2 Antrostomus carolinensis | reverse complement strand
ACTCTTTCCTGATTCTTTATGGTTCACCTTTAATATTCTTGCAAGCTCTTGAATACAAGCCTAACAAAGAGTATGATAGCTTTCTTGGTCACATTCTCTTTTCCTTTTGTATTTCTTCCTTTCTCTTAAAATATCGATAACATCAGTCATACTTGCGTCTGTAAAGAGCTGCCAAAGGAAATAATTTCCTGTGTACTACAAAAAATTATATTGGTCTGTGAAGCTCAAAAGCTGTTCCACATGTTCCTGGATCCTGTCTTCTACCTGCCTTTCAGATGTCCCTGTCTTTAGTAGCTTTCTTTTAATTTTCAAATCTTGCTGAATAATATCTTCAGTCTCATTTATGAGACAAAAATAAATATTACTACAAGCACATATACATACACATCACCAAGACTTGTCAGCAATATCACATCAGCTGATCTTTACAATGTGGTCTTTTTTTTAATGAATGACTGATTATAATATCGCTACTTCCTTCTGTAGTTCTCACTTGCGACTTTCCACTGTACTGAAATTTAATTAAACTAGAATGTTCACTGCAAACAGGTTGTGGTTTTGCTTAATTTATGAACATCTTGTGGGAATCTAAAATAAACCAGTATTATGTTTGCCTTTCAGAATTTTTCTTACTTCTGTAATTTAAATTAGTACTCCTGGGAAGGTCAAGAATTTTATGAATATAGTAGACATACTTTATTACTACCTGGTGTGCTTTACTGTAATGCCAGTGGATAAAATTGTGTTGCCAACCTGCTGTGGAAAAAGATACAGTGGCAAAGAGATTAATTTAGAGTAGCTGTGAGATGGAGCATAAGGGAAATCTTTTTCTCTTAATCTTATGCATGAAAGCGCTGGATGGATTGATCCTTCTGGCTGAAATCTTCAACATCCCCAATTGTTCTACATACATTATCAATGACCATCAATATCAATCATAACCATCTGCTTAGATGGCATTATTCCTGCTCACAAGGTGATGTGACAATTAACTAGGCTACAAATGTGAGTTCAGTTGCTTAGCAGCCTTCAATTCCACAAGAGCTTTTTTTTTTTCTGTGGGAAAG
>NW_010354098.1:0-1070 GCF_000700745.2 Antrostomus carolinensis | reverse complement strand
AACATGGAGTCTGTCTCCAAAGCCAAGGTATGGAATTGCAGTAGGACATGCTCACGGGGCCAAGGTATGGCATGTAGGCTACATCTACCAGCCACATTCTCATTAAAAAATGCCAGCTGTGAGGATAAGGCAGAGTCGAGGTGTCCATTTCCTTTCCTTCCTTGTCTTTGCTATCCAGGCAAATCTGGAGAAGATGTGCCGCACTTTGGAAGATCAGCTGAGTGAGATTAAAACGAAGGAGGAACAGAATCAGCGCATGATCAATGACCTCAATACTCAAAGAGCTCGTCTGCAGACAGAATCAGGTGAGACAACCTCATTCTTGAGGTGCAATGCGGGGACCTGCACACCATTAGGATACCACAGGCTGTAATATGGTAACTGGTATAGGCTCTTCAAGCCACTCCTGACTACATGGGTTTACAGGCAGAAACTGTCTTGTAATTAATAGTCCAGTCATCTTTTTTCACTTTACCCTTCCTAGGTGAATTTTCACGCCAAGTGGAGGAGAAAGATGCTCTGATTTCTCAGCTATCAAGGGGCAAGCAAGGATTTACCCAGCAGATTGAGGAACTCAAAAGACATTTAGAGGAAGAAATAAAGGTCTGGAAGTACTCCACTGTCCACAACCTACATGACCTTAAAAGCATCTGGAGAATCTTGTCTGATCCAAGACTGGGACAATATTTTTTCTCCAAATACATTTAGTAGTAGCGAGAATACCAGTAATGCACATGCCACAACACATAAGCTAGAGAGAAGATGCGTAATGATTATCCACAAGACTTTACTGAAATTCTGATGATACTCTCTAAGACAGGAGTCAGACACGTATGTCAAAACATTTATGGAAAGAGCATATTACTGTCCCCAGCGCACCAATCACTAGCACATGCTGATCCTCCAGAACACAATGACGAAGGCTTTATCAGCCCCCAGCTTTGCATTTGCCTCATTAGAATTTCCTTCTTATTCCACTGTCAATTTCACTGTTAAGAGGCATCTCAAGACAAGTATTCACATTGCCAATCCCAATGTCCCCCCAGGCCAAGAACGCCCTGGCCCACGCC
>NW_010354097.1:0-1069 GCF_000700745.2 Antrostomus carolinensis | reverse complement strand
TGAATAACAGTCATATTATTCAATTGCAAATATATTTTTTGTCTAAATACTCTATTGTTATATTTAGTTGAAGCTGGGACAGCAGCATCAAACATTAAGGAGGAATGGAACAGGCTATTTCTATTGTATTGGTATACAATCAAATTCCTGTATTTTCTGAGGTGCTCTACCTTACCATAGCACTAAAAAAAAGTCTCATCCCCTTATGCTGTTATGAATAGTAAAGTCATCACAAATATTTTGAATTGGCAAAATAAGCCTAAATTTTTCCAAATATTTAGTTGCCAGCTTTGTAAGAAAGAGAGCTTTGCAGTGGTTCAAAAGGGATGGCAAGTACAACGTAAGTGCTTGTCTACATGGAGAAGCAAGCTGGAACAGCTGTTCCACAGCAGCTCCAACAGCAGATGCTCTTATTTCAGAAAAAGTGCTTTTCTAACACACTAAGAATGAGCAGAAAGCCAAGGCACCCCAAGGCTTTAGCTGTGGAGAGTAATACAACGCTCATAAAGAATCAATGTGAGAGAGTTACTGTTTTTCAATATGTACACTGAAGTATTCCATAGGGTTAATCTCTCCTCCCTTTGCTTTCATGCAGTGGAGAACTCTTAAGTGATTTATAGGGATTGATCAAGTTGAACAAAGTTGTAGGTAAGAGAGGGCATCAGGACTTGAACAGAAGATTCAACCTGATCCAGGAGACCTTTCCAACATGATTTCAGACAGGCAATACAACATTTCTGCAGTGATGTAGTTCACGATCTGTAGAGGAAATCTATCTAATGGGGGAGAAATCGTGAGGGTTTTAAGATACTGTGTAGGAAGGCCAATAAGATTTCCATTTTAAACATGAAAAAAATTCCATTATTTAAAGACAATAAAATAAAACTGCATGTTGAAAAAAGAATTTAAGTGCTCACACTGAACATGATCAAAATAAGCAAAAATTAAAGACAAGTTTTTTAAAAAATAGTATAGAAGTAATTTATTTTTGTTCTGCAATCTATAAAAAACCAAAGTACATTGACATTTTACTTTATTTCGTTCAACGTTTATATTGCTATTTCGTCTC
>NW_010354096.1:0-1066 GCF_000700745.2 Antrostomus carolinensis | reverse complement strand
GGGGGGTGCGTTGCATCACTACGTCTGGTGTTGATGTAACAGAGTCTAATTAGAAAACCCGTTATTATCCCCAGGAGGTGTTTGGAAGTCAAAAGCAGATAAGCAACGTTCAGTGATCAGCCAGAAAATCTGACTCATTTCAGTCAGACACGCATGACAAAAACATCCACAACATGCAAGAGTCTGCAGGAATGACTAATGATGGTATTTCAGTGCATTTGTAGGACAACATGTCAACCATAATTGCTTCAGACTGTCCTTGCTACAGTCTGAGGTCCCTGATTAAAAAATGCCATACTTGTTTTCTTCACTTGGTCGAGGCTGACCTTGGACGCTACAGACAATAGTTTAAACAATTCTTTTACCAGCTGCATGATAGAGAAAATTAGCAAGATAGAAAACAAAATATAGGAACTGCCACGTCAGATCAGAGCAGTATTTCATCAAGTCCAGTACCACGTCCCTGTCAATAGCCCCTTCAAGATGCTTCAGGGGAAGGTGAGAGAAACCATGCTGTTGGAAAGCTGTGGAGTGACTCTTCCACAAGGAAAATGTGGCTGGTGTTTCAACTCATTTCTCAATCAGAGAAGTAGGGAATGCATGCCTGGTGTTCAGGGTTACAGCTACTGAAGCAGAAGACAATGAACCTTAATTCCCTGTGAACATCAGTGTTTTGTGATCAGCAAAAGAGGGAAGAGTTAGAGAAGGCAGAAGCTTTCAGACTCCCTTATGTACCTAGCACAGGTGCTTAAATTTAAGCATCGTGAATATCTTTCCACGATCTCACCAGCTTTTTCCTCTGCTTGTTGAACGTGGCCAATGATACTTGTGTTCCTTAGAAGAATGATGCAATAGCAAAATTCTTAAAGTTGTCAAAGTTCACAAAAGCTTTGTCACTAGGAAAAATAGAGAAAATAAATACCAGCAAGAGGGATATAGTGCCTGACTGTTGTGCATCAGTAGATCTCATAGCACTCTACATAAAATAAAGGTGAGTATTTTCTCCATTTTTAAGAGAAAGTTAATTTTTCTTTCTGGATGTACGGTAAAATTATTGTAACATTAA
>NW_010354095.1:0-1074 GCF_000700745.2 Antrostomus carolinensis | reverse complement strand
GATGCTCTCTGGTAAAAAGGGAGAGAAGATGGTGCTGTGATAATAAAAGCTAGTGAAAAGGAAAAGAAAGCAAAAGGACAAGGTGGAAGTTAAGAAATTAAGGGACTACAGAAAAAAATGAGACAAGCTCACAGAAAAGAGAGGATAGGATAAAGAAAGCCCTGTGGACAATTACCCCAGAACTGCTGTGCCAGCCACAGGCAGGGCACATCACCCCGTCTGGGTCAGAGCCACAAGTTTTCCCATGTAATGACCGGTTTTATGCATTTGTCTGAATAAACACTTTTGTTTTCTGAACAGGTAACTCGGGGAAATGTGGCTGGTGAACCTCACAGCATCACGGGCTGCGCCGAGTAATGGGCTGACACAGACCAGGGAAGCGAGACTGGATGAACAGGAGAGCCCAGGAGAGGAGGGCTGGACAGGCTGGAGAGGCAAACGTTGAGTATCCAGCTGGTGTCTGAGCCAGTTCAGCACTGTGGACGTATAACAGTAGTCCTACTAACAATCCATTGCTCACTTCTGATTGCAGTTTTTCATTCTGGGGCCGTTGGCTCCCTGTGACCCGCGGCTGCCTTGGCAGCACTGTGATTTACGCTTACACTGTAATGCTCTCCAGCTCTCCAATGAATCGGGCAAAGCAACCACTGCAGCCACAACAGCCTCCTCTTTCACCAGGACATCTCCATAACAGGGATTTTTGGGTAGGGACAACCCAGGTATGCCCCTAGAGATTAAACTGTTCATGACTGCCACCTTCCTCCTGGTAAATTCTTTGGGGAGAGGTACCAGATACTGAAAGATTGAACTGATGTAGGAGAAAAATTTCAATAAATGGAGAAAGGAGTCAGGGTTGTGATAAAAAGCAGACAGAATGAACAATGTACTGCTCTAGAGAGGCACCATGACTTCACCTTTAATCAACGATATCTGTCCCTAAACTATTAGGATTCTTCTTTGGCTCTTCAGCTGGTAATTTAATAAAGAATCCCAAATGTTCAGTGCTATTACAATTACCTCCCTCACGGACCTGTACTCTCTATTAGTCGTGTGTTCTGTATTGCAAAAAAAAAA
>NW_010354094.1:0-1073 GCF_000700745.2 Antrostomus carolinensis | reverse complement strand
ACCACAACTGAGTTTAAGAAAACCTTGCAATTTGTATTCCCTTGACATGGAAGCTCACTAACAGTCAGACTTTTTTTTCTCCAGCTGCAAACACACACATTTAGTAAGTGCTATGAAGAAAAAACTCTATTACAAAGTTAATGCACCGGCTGTGTAACAAAGTCAGAGGTTAAACATTTCAAGGAGCTGTCATTTCAAGGCTGTGTTGCATTCTTCTCTCCATTCAGACTTCTTAAAACAAACCTGCTTTGCATTTCACCTGTGACCTACCTGGCTGTGTGCCTTCTTGGGGCCAAATCTTAGCGTTACCACATTGTTATTGTGTAAACAGTTAATTGATAACATTGTTAAGCTTGTGTGACTCAAATTCACAGACATAGCAAGTACATTCAATAGAAAATGAGGCTTAGAGTAATTTGGAGGACAAAAATATAGTTTTCATTAAAAGGTGGTTTCATTAGGAGATACAATATAAAACACGAACTTGTGTTATTTCTAATTCTGATTTTATCAGTACTAACAGTGCACACACAGACACTGCCAAATTTTGCCCTCTGGAAATGTTAGCCAAATAAATAAAATACAATATAAATGTAGAACAGAGTCTGTGCCCCAAAGCCTTAACTGAAAATAGGGTTTGTTGTAAATATTCTTACTTGTTACATGACAGATTCTTAAACTAATAATATTTTTTTACTTAATTAAGTTTGACGGTTTGCATTGGAAAGGGGAACAAAAGGAGAATACCTATAGAAACTCCCATTTATATTTCCCAAGTCTTAAATGGGAATTGTCAGTGTTCAAAAATAGACCTTATGCTCTGTGATAATTTATCTTGCAAAGAAAATGTAGGAAACTACTTCTTATATCAATGTCCAGTATAAATCGTGTTCTTCCCTCACACACATAAATTTTGAGATGTGCTATTTTAATGATTTGTGATCTACATTTTTTCAGATATTAACAGTCTATTCCCTGCTTGGAACAATTTTTGTCTTCTGTCTTCTCAGACTTGACATTGTCACAGAGTATTAAGCACACTTTCCCCAGTTCAGCACAGTTATGGCTGGAGG
>NW_010354093.1:0-1068 GCF_000700745.2 Antrostomus carolinensis | reverse complement strand
GTGGAACTCCATGGCCTGACCAGACCAGTTACATGAATCCAGTTTTCATGAACTGAGCCCTTGAGAGCAGAGATTAGGGCAAGAAAAGTTCTTCATTTTGGTGAGGTCTGATTTGGGCCTGGGAGAGGTGGTTGGGTTTGGTTTGGGTGGTTGGGTATCTGGTCTGCACACCCCTGGTCACAGGACTCCTGGCACATCTATATTATGTGTTTACTTTTTGTTTGCCTGACTTGGACATAATACATTCAATGGAAAAAGTGAGTGAGCACCTCTCCTGGTTTCTAACTCTACTGGTCAGTAATTCCGTGACAACATTTGCATCTGGTTTTTAGTGTGACCCAACTTGAGCTTCCAGTGATTCTGGTTTTTGATGGATTAGAGTCTTTTGCCAACTTTTCTCACTTACCCACATTTACAGCCTGTGCCATGTCACTCCTTGACCTTCTTTTTGGGCAAATAGTGGATGAGTTTCTTGGTGTAGGGAGGAGCACAGCTTGGAAAATGAGGGTGAGCAAGTAAGACAAGGGATGTTATCCCAGTCATCAGTTTTACCCACCTTTGAGGATGGTGATATCTATAGTGGGCTGGACTTTGGGTACCGAATAGGCAGGGTCACTGCTCATCCTTGTGTATCGTGAGGAGATGATGGAGATGGGCTGCTCTGAAGGTCCACAGCATCGCACGCACGAGAGGCGCCGTGGTTCCCGTCTCGGCAGACCCTTTTCCAGCATGGCACTGATGTTCACAGTGGACACCAAGAGCAGGAGAAACACAACTCTCATCTTCAGCAAAAGCCAGCTGGACTGAGCAAAGGAGCAGAAATGATTAACATGGTGATTCAAATCCAAGCTGCTGCTGGGCCATCTGTTAATGTTACCACAAGGTGCATTTGATCTGATTAATTATTAGCTGATCTTGTAGTGGCACCAGGAGACTCCAGGTAGGAAGGGTGCCCCACTGCCTACTGTTTACAAGCAACAGAAAAGGCAATCCCTGTCTCTCATTACCTCCAGTTGAGATATCTGTGAAGACATAATAGGTAAATAAAAGGGAGGGGAAAAAAAAACC